>NC_142176.1:2816928-2931928 GCF_026936395.1 Plectropomus leopardus | reverse complement strand
TATGCTGGTTTAGTGCATTATGTCTTTTCATCTTTTCACTTCTGTTTCTTTTTGTTAGAAGAAAATTATCTTTTTCAATATTAACTTACAACACCTCCTATTTACGTTACTTTCTTGTGCATCAAAAGCATGTGGTTAGGTTTAGAAAAAAAAATGGTAAATATTCACACAGGACACTAACAATGGGTTGAGGGATAAAGTCCAGGGTTTATTGGACCCATCCACTTCCCAGTGCACCTGCTCTTCAGGAACTTTATGTCTTCGTGAATTACATTACTACAGCATTTCAAACTGACACCTTCCAGTGGCATATCATACCACCACAAAAGGTGCCATCCGGTAGTGTTATCTGCCTGGTGACGTATCATGCTGCTGCAAAAGGTGTGTTTTTGCACCAGTATCTGACACCAAAATCACTGACAAAGAGGCAGAATTTCACAAGTTGGAAATGAGAACCGATATTGGACAAATGAACATTTTGACAAAGACATGTTTGTTAACTCTGTTGATACAGATACTAAAACTAAAGTCATAAAGAACAAATTTCCAAAGCCATGAATTGAATTGTTTCCAAGACATTTCATTTCAAGCATCTTCAGTTGATGTCTCCCTGCAGAAGTGCTGTAATGTTCAGATCCCTCATGGAAGATATGGACGCCCAAAGAAAACTTTGTTTCTCATCATCTGCTTCATGTCTCACCTGCAGGAAGATAAATACCTTCTTTATGCCCGAACTAAAAAAGGGAGAGATGCTGGGTTTTGTCAGTGAGATCGTGTTCAACACAGAGGATGTTGTCCTTTGTGGAAGAACTGGAGTGGACGGCTCTGTTGAAGCACGTTGGAGTGTGTTTAATGTCTTACTGGGGGTGAGTATGAGAGACAAAGGTTTGAAGGATGCAGAATTATGCTGATGAGTGTTTAGAGGAGTGATCTGTCCTCTGGTCTGAGGCCTGGAATTTATTCAAGGTCCAACACCTGGAGGGACATCCGTCTGTTGACTGTCCTCAGCACACACACCGCTGTCCTAGGAGGAGCATCCATCACATTAGCCACATCGGCCACACATCTCTCTCTCTCTTTACATCTTGTAAGACGAGAGTTTTGTGCTGACTGAGGTAGTCGAGCTAGCTCTAGTCAGCTAATTGGTTAGCGAGTTTGTTAGTTTAGCGTTTCCTTCAGTTTGATGATTTTATGTGATGAATTTTCATACAGTTTTAAAGTGTTCGGTATGTGGGATTTCAGAATTTGCATATTTTTGTTGCATTTGAATGAGCTGTTCATGTCTACATACGGAGCTACAACAGCCCAGAACAGACAAACCAAACACTCGCTCCAAATAGGGACATTTACGTTTTTTGCAACATACAGTGTAGTTAGCAGCCCCTCAGGGAGAAGCTGAACAGTGTCAGAAAAACACTGATTTTCAACACTAAACTGCTTTGTTATATATTTTAACTGGCTTTATTTGTTTTCAAGAGGAATAGACCTCAGCCATCAGAGACAAACAACAACAAAAACAACTCAACATGATTACCATCTGAAAAAAATGATAATCGTGATCTGTAATTGAAACTGACAGTTTTATGGTGTTTGTGCATTTGCTTTGTGTTTCTAAGTTGCGATGTGTGGTTTGGTTCTCTTGTTTATTGGAAAACTTGCTTTAGGTTGAAGTAGTTAAAGGTCATGGAAAGATGTCTGGTTACGTCTGTGTGTTTACAGCTGTATTTATTGTTTAATCAGGGAAAGATGAAGGACAACAATTCTTTTGTTGTACCAGCCGGACACACTTATGCCTACAAGCTCAATGAGCTAAAATTCAGGAAAGAAGAGACTGGTAAGAAACGCGGTTTATCACTGTGCACCATTTGCCTTTTTTTCAGATATTGATAGGATTCCAGATAATTAATGATTAATTGCTTTCATTCTGTCAGGAGTTGTTGTCAGGGTTGAGTGCCTGTCTGCTGATGAAGAGGAACCATTTACCCGCCATGCCCTTTCAGGTGAAACATGTAAAACCACTTAAACTCTTTGAAATCTAGATCACCATCACTTTTGTGCTGCTCCTAGGCTCCTTTCACAAGGATTTAGCCCCTTGAAAACTGAGCAAATTGATTCAAAATCTTTGAAAAACATGGTAAAAGAAATCCCAGTGCGCCACTTGGTAAGAAATATAAATTAGTTGATTTGGAAAACATATTTGCTTTAAAAACAGCAAAAATTTCTCGGGGCAAAACAAAAAATTCAGGAAATTATATTGTTGAAAGATCGTTAAGCACCCTTTTTTCACGTTATTTCCTTGCCTTTTTGTTTTTGTTATACTTTCATTTTCTTTTTCCTTTTTGCACATTTTCAGGTAATTTTTTTTTTGTTAATTTTTGGGTCAGTTGCTCTCTCATGTCTTTAAAAGAAGTTTAGTCAATTTGCTCAGGTTGCTAAGAATTAAGTGCTACCTTTAAGTACTTTGAGTACACTTAAATTGCAACATCTTCTTTCAGCCTCTTTATTTCAATTGCCATTTAATCTTTTTTCAGCTTTCAACTCCAAGTCAATATTTTTTCAAAATTTCAAGAATATTTTAATGTTTCAACTTCAAATTTTCCTCAGAAAAAGTAGTGTTAACTGTGTTTAACTTATCAGCTGAGCCAGTCCTGCACCCACTATCATTTGAACCTGACGACTACACTGAAAAGACCTTTGAGACCCTGCAGCAGGTTCAGGAGGGTATGAGTGTGTTTTGTGCAGATTTTATCTTCACTTCAATTCAGATCAAAAGTCTATCACCAAAAAAATATTAAAATGCATGTTTTACTGTCACTGTAGTACTAACAGCAGTGTATTTACTTCTGTAGAGTTACAGAGGAATGAAGATTGTCTCCTGAACCTGGCTGATCTTCCCCAAGAGACTCGGTCCACTCTGTTCCAGAGCCTCAGCGTGCTCTCAGAGGACAGACAGGATCTGACTCTCCTCAAACAAAAGGTATTTCTGATTTTTACTTCTGACCTCCACACACACACACACACCTCTGTCACCCCTGTTGTTTCACCAGGATGAGGATATGGTTAAATGAACAAATTAGACCCAAGATCCAAAACACACACCTACTAAAGTATTACGGCACTCTGCTAACAATCAATCAATCGACTTTATTTATTTACATAAAAACCCTGGATATAATTAAAGTGCTTGAAAACTGAACTTAAAACTTATATTTGTACACATGTTTAGTTTATAATTAAATATCTGCAGAACTACGGAAATTTCCATCAGCCGCAGAAATCGGCTACTTTGTGTTTACTGCTAATGAGCAAATATTAACACGCTGACAAGTCAAACTAATGCTGTGTTGATTTGGAATCAGGTGATAGACGTAAAACCATATAATTTTAGTGGACAGAGAGCGACATGGTGAAATTACTGGCAACAGTAATGGTAGATGGCATGCTGTCCAAAGTGAAAATATTTTAACTTTTTGCTCACCTTTGCAACAGAATATACACCCAGACATTACAGAGCTCTCCAACAAAATAAGAAAACATTGGTGATCTGAACAATTACTGGACAATTACAGTTAAAAACTCCTTTTTAAATTATTCCACCCTTTGTACAACAAAATACAACATCACCAAATCAACCTCTGCATACACTTTTCCTTTTTGTGTCGTACTATTTCATTGGACTGTTGGTTTGTTTATTCTTTGCTGTCCAGAGGACACTGTCCCTACATGTGAATGCAGCATAAGACAGTGAATATGATAAACATTATACCTGCTTAACATCAGCATGTTATGTATTTATCAGCATGCAAGTAAGCTGTTGTTAGTTTTTAGCTCAAAGCATCGCCCTGTCAGCGTACAGCCTGGCAGAGCTGCAGACTCTTGTTGTTTTAATATACTTTTAATTGAAAACAATCATTGTTTTATTTTCAGTTATATTTAGTTTTAGTTTGCTCATGTTAGAAAAATTGAAAAAGTGGTTTTGTCTCCTCTCAGCTGGAGCAGTGGCGTGCCTTTGAGCCTGTGGAGCGGCCTCAGTCCTCGTCCATCTCTTCTGTTCTTCATCTGCTTGGAGATATCAAGTACACACCATTTCGAGTGAATTCATATAACATTGGCGTGGAAGCCGTTTACCTGCTGACCAGCGCCATGGACAGTGAGTCAGCTGGACAGTGTCTCTGACTGTGTGCATGCTGTCTGTGTGGATGTGAAAGGGTTAGATTATAAACAAAATCAAAGTTTGTGTGTTCTCACGGGTAAATGTGCAAATGTGCTGTCTGACTGGTTGTGGCGTGTACATTGTCTGTTAACTTTCTCAGTGCAACTCTGTTTTTAACCCTTTGAAAAGTGACTAAATAGGCTTGATTTCTTGAAAAGTACAAGGAAATTACCTGACAATTAACAGTTAATAAATAATTTTAAAAAAAGAGAAAAAAGACATTTACCAATTTAATGGTTAATGGAGACCCTTTAAATCGTGTTAAAATCAACAGACCTCCAGTTGTACTGCTTTTAAGTAAATAACTGGCAGTAGTAGGACATGTCTGAATCTGTGCACATGTGCCAACAGTTTGTGTTTTCCACAGAGCTGCCAGACCGCGTGCCGTCACTGATAGCCAAGTGCTGCCCTGACACACTGACAGGCCTCAACCAGCTGGTGAGTTTGGTTTTTAAGACCAGTGCTCTGTGTAAAGACCCAGACATACAAAAAACATCACCAAAGATCGAAGAAATGAGCATTTGGTAACCTTTAATTTAATATTTGGAGAAAAGCATAATGCCATTTGATGATTTTTGCCATCAGCTGAATGTAGGACCTTTTGTACTGGGTGTCTAGGTTGAATGGGTTTGGTTTTGTTTTTTTTTTAAAATTTTGTTTCGTTGTCAACTTTTGATTAGTTAGTTCGTTGTTTTTTCTTTTGTCTTAGTTATTTATTTGGTTTTGATTATCTAAAAATCCTGGAGAAGTGCGGTGTGTATACTAGTTTTGTAAATACATTTATTATATTCATGCTGCATTTGTACATTTATCAATAATCTCTATGTTTGTGTTTATTTGCCAACAATTTTTGCAATAGATGCTTTAATCTAAAGATGTGCCTCGGCCAAAGAAGTTGCACATGAACACACCTGAGAGACTACAGCCAGTGGACAACAGATACATTCAAAGAACAGTCAAACATGAAATTCCAAAGTATAAACTAAATTTACAACATTTACAACCTCAGGAAGTGCGCTTGGTATTTAAGCCAATTTCTGTAGTGGCCAAACACCAGACCTGCATCGTCCAGGTCCTCCTCGTGATGCCATTGGACCCAAAATGACTGTTCCCATTGACTTCCATAAGGAAATCCTGGACCACCCTGAGTCTCAGGCTCAGGGATTTTTAAACCAACCTAAAAAAATTACCAAAAAAAAAAAAGTCAGTATGCACTTCCACACTGTCCACACAACCCTGCAGCTAATCGCTATGAAAAGTAGCCTAAAAGTGTCCATGATCCCAGATCTGAAGGCAAGAATTCCCAGAAAGCACCACTGTGTTCTTTGACTTGTTGACTCTTGTTTTCCTGCAGGTGAGCAGCCTGAAGGAGCACGGTCAGGCTCATCTCTCTGAGTCTCTGCCTGCTCCTCTGCAGGAAGGAGGGGAGCTCCACGGGCTCGCTGTGTTCCTCTGCTCCTCCAACGAGTCTCTGAGAGAGCTGTCTGAGCTGGCGATAGTGACAGGAGACCAACCAGGAGTGCTGCTGCTGGCCCTGTGTGCCGCTGTGCAGGGACTCAGCATGCTGCTGCAGTGACTCTGCAGGATGACCTCGTACTCAGTCTTTCAGCTGCAGTGATTGTAATGGGAGACTAAAGGATTATGGGTATATTCATGCATGTTTTGTGTTAACGACCACAGGAATTCAAAGCTCTGGTTACATTATCTGTGTATTCGTTAATTGCTTTGTATTTGGACCATGGGTATTTTGTGTTTTTATTGGTGTTGGAGAGACCATTTATAATCCTGAAATTTTTGGTTGATTGAAGACTTAGTAATCAAGACACTATCACCAGTGATAGTTGTGGTTCAGAAGCACTATGTTTTTGTGCTGTCTTTCTCTCCCATTCTTGCGAATGCGATATCTTAAGAATACTTTGGGGGAAATTCTTTAAATGTGGTACAAACTATCAAGTGGATTCAATTATGAATTGATTTCATGCTAGTTATTTTTCCTGTTGTTATCTGCCCAGGGACTGCAGAGCTAAACTAGCTAATAGCTAAATCTGGTATGAATCATCTCTTCTCTTTTTGAGATTAATGTGTTTTGTGCATGTTTCTTGTTTCAATAAAGACAAAAAAAAAAACAAATTGGTGGGCAAAGGTCAAGGTTACAGTGACCTTGAATTAATCTCATTCTTGTGAAAAATAACAACAGCTAAAGAACACACTGAGTTAATTTCTTATACAAACTTTCAAGTGGACTCAAAAATAAACTGATTATGATCTGGTGGTTAAAAGGTCAAGGTCATGGTGATATCTCAAGAACCTCTTGACGCATTTTCTTCAAAATTAACAGAAACGTTTGAGTGCAATCAAAAATGAACTGATTAGAATATGGTGGATGAAGGTCAAAAGGTCAGGATCACAGTGATTTCATACAACATGTGTTTGGCCATTTATACACTGAAATATCACACATAAGCCTCTCAGGATATAATGAAACAGAATATAATGAACAGAAGGGGAGACATTTGGTCAGATATTGAATTGGTGACAAAAATCTTGAAACTGTAATGATTGTAAAGATCTTCTGTGTGGGAGTAAACTGTAAGTTTAAGTTTAAACAGTTAAGCTGAACTTAACTGGTGCACGGAGGTAAACAAGCAAAGACTGTAAGTCTAGCTTGTTGTATTTTTCTCCTGTCTTACATTTTAATGAGTCATTATTTACATTTTTTGCTTTCATTGTGTACTTAACGACTTGTGTGCAGAGTGTGATGGATGCACCAACACATCTGTTATATAGGAACCCTCCCCGGAGCGATCTGCAGGGAGTCGCTGTGAACTTCCTGTCTTCCCCCATCTGGCCGTGGTAGCCAGTGAAATCTAATCCTGTAAAGAGGTAATCCCGCGGGGCTTTTAGAAGACGGGCTAAGTCCTTGTAGCCCCACTAGCTGCTGCACACAATTCATCACACATTAAAAAGCTGACAGCGTCACCTCTGACCCTCCATCTTCAGTTGTCCAACTGCCTGCTCAAGTATTATTCGGGCACAGCTGGACTCCTCTGAGAGCGCAGGGATTACACCGCCACTGCTTTGCCTCAACTGTCGTCGGTTCAAATCCCCAAAGAGGTTAATGTCCATACACAAGTTCACATATAAAGTCACATGTATGCAATCTGGCACACACACACACACACACACACACAGATGTATATATGCTCCCGGAAGACTTCCACTTATCTAAAAATAATACCAATTACATTCAGCCTCTGATCATGACCTCATCCTGCAGCTTTCATAACTACAGTACAGCTGGAGTTAGTTTGAGTTACACAACTTATGATTTGAAAAGAGACCTAAAATAACAGAAGGCAGGAAAAAAACTGATAAGATGAGGTTTAACCCTTTGAGACCTGGATCAACACTTTTCTTGTGCTGCATTCAGATGCCTTTCCTAACAGTTTAAAACTCTGAACCCTGACCAAATCAGTTTTAACATATAAAAAAGGCAATGAACACCTGCCAAGAAACATCCAGCAAAAGAACAAAAAAGAAAAAAATTTTTATATATATATATATATATATATATATATATATATATATATATATATATATATGTGTATATATGTATATATGTATTAATTATTTACATAATTAATCTTACTTTTTGAGCACTTTTTACGTTACCTTGTTTGTTTGTTTGTTTCCTTTTATTGTTTATTCACACTTAAACTCATTTCTTGCAAATTTGGGGGTATTTGGGGTATTCTCAGACTCAAAACAATTAAATAATTTTTTTGTGATTTTTGTTTTGAAAATGTCTGATAACTGTTCACTTTGGGTCATCTCAGACCTCCTGTAGTCCACTTTTTTTTTCTTTTATCCTTTATTTATTTTACATACATCATATTTATATGTGGATGCTCATTTCAATTCACATAGAAGAGCTTTGAAATGATATGATCTTTCACTGAACGCGGAAACTTTGCAATGACACAGAGCTGGCTGAAAATCAACAATGTGGTCGGGCAGTTCCTGGTGCTCGCGGCTTGGGAGGGTTCGTCTGCACACACTGCAGACTGCCCTGCTGCCAACACACTTTTTGAATATTTTCTGTCAGGTGTTGATGCCTGCTTTTAGGTCAACAACCACATTGTGGAAATATTGTTCTAATCCAACTTTACAGTGAACGTGTGACACAAAGAAACTGAACTGTGTTAGTCTTTCCATCAGGCACTAATTCATTTTTTTGCCTTTTTTATTCTCTGATTTAGGCAGAGTTTTAGGGCTACTGCCACTGAAGTTTTCACCTTTCAAGTCTCCTTGAGCCTAAAACTCTCCAGATGGTAGGTTAGGTAAAGTTTGGGTGAGGACAGATGATGTTTTTTTGTTGGTCTATTAGTTTGTCTGTTTGTTTTGAACAGGCTAAGCTCAGTTTCACAAAAAGACGCTACAACATAAGACACCACTTAAATACAGATAAGTAGATACTTGAGCAACACACGCAGCCTCTCTGCTGTCATCTGGCCAACTGGCACTGACTTCTCGTTCCTCCAGTCCTTTTAACCCTCACCCTCCTAACGAGCAGATGAAGCACAGGTGTGTGTAAACACTCTGCACAGTGAGGAGGAAGGAAGGGCAGCACCTGCTGAGACACACATGAGAAAACAGAGGGACACAAAAAATAACCTTCCAGCATATAATATCGAGGGATAATTAGCTGCAAACAAAATAAACAGGACACTAATCACAAAACTCACATACAACTACACACTCGTGTTTTTTCATGTTACTATTCTGAGCAAATGTTTTACCACAAACTGGGAAGCTAAATGGTTTCTCTCCTGTATGACTTCTCATGTGTCTATTTAGATCTGCTTTGCAGCGAAAACATTTGCCCCTCACTGAGCAACTAAAAGGTTTCTGTACAAAGTATGAAGTCTTTTCGCATCTACTTTACCATGACAGCAAAAACCACAACCTGCGCAACAAGGTTTTCTCTCTCTCTCTCTCCTGTGTGGTGTCTCTTTGCATCTGCTTTGCAATAAAAAATATACCACAAACTGAGCATCTAAAAGTCTTCTCTCCTGTGTGAAGTTTCTTTGCCTCTGCTTTACAATGACAATAGTTACCCCAACTGAACAAATGAGGGGTTTCTTTCCTGTATGGAGTCTTTTAACATCTGCTTTATTAAGACCCTGACGCACCAAGCCAACAGTTGGCTGAATGTTGCAAAATGTTAAATGCACATGGCGGACCTCTAAGTGAATGAAATTAGCACTTCAGCTCAGTGCACAAGGAGAGAAGCGGAAGTGAGAAAAGTCACCAAAGAGCTAAAGCGAAGCAGGAGTGCAGTCAAAACAAAGTTTTTCTCGACTTTGTTTAATCTCTTGTCTTATGTTTTTCCATGAAAAAAACACCCCAAATTGAGCAACTACAGGGTTTCTCTCCTGTATGAATTCGAGTCTCCTTGCACCTCCTTTTGACAACATTTGCTACAAAATGAAAAACTATTGGTATTGTCTTTTGTATGAAATCTGTTTTTTTAATACAAACAGAGAAACTGAAGGGTTTGTCTCCTGTATGATTCCTTGTGTCTCTTTGCGTCTTCTTTATGATAAAAGTATTTCCCACAAACTGAACAACTAAAGGTTTACAATAAAAAACTCAAACTGAGCAACTACAATGCCCTTTTCTCCTATATGTATTCTTTTTGCATCTATTTTACAACATAAACATTTGCCACAACCTGAGCAATTAAATAGCTTCTCTCCTGTCCAAAGTCTCCCTGCTTTATGACAGAAACATTTCTTTCTTGATTGAAGTGTCTTTGCATCTGCTTTACAGTGAAACAAATGACAAATGAAAGAGCAATGAATGGGTTTATCTCCTGTATGAATATTTATGTGTCTCTTTGCATCTTCATTAGGAAAAAACATTTGCTACAAACTGAGGAACTAAAAGGTTTTTCTCCTGTATGAAGTCTGTTTGAGTCTGCTTTACAAAAACTATGATTACACGCACACAAAAATTCTGCTATTTGTCAAAATATGACAATATTCTGATCTACTCATGCACATCTACTTTACTTTCATGTTTGTCTTCACATGTCATGAAGGCTATTTTTTCAGCCTGCATTTAAGATACTCAAATTGAAAATTAAAGAAAAATTGCCATATCGATATCAACTATGATGTTAGGAGTTAAAGCTTCCATATAAATTGTTTTTCATTGTTTTTTAAAACTCAGTTTTTCAGGATTTCAAATTTTTCATTTGCTTGAGCTTATTTTGTTTTCTTTCTATGTCTGAGTGAGGCTGCTCTATTTAAGCAAATGTCAAAGTTACAGCAAGTGAAAACACTGAATTTTTCTGCTCTGTAATTTCAGTCATCTTGACGGCAATGCTTACAAAGCAACGGCACAGATTTGAGAGACTGTTCAGTATGAATAAATGATCGCATGTCCCACTAACAGCCATCACCTCTCGCTGAAATGAACCACGGGCAGACTTCCTCTCTTCCATCCTCTCGGTCTTTATAGATTTGCCTCATAATACATTTCTCCCTCGAGAGCCAAGGGCACCTTCAAAGGCACTTCCTGTCCTCTGAGACGTAAAAAGCCTCGGGATGTAGAATTGAGTTAGCAGTCAGAGGGGGAACCACAGCAGGGATTGCAAACTATGTGCAGAGTGCCCAAGGGAAAGAAGTAGAGTGGTCAGGAAAATGACTGCAAAGGGGTAGGAAATTTTTATTGCTGCTGTGATTTATAGATTATGGGTTTTTAATGGTTTGCTGTATACGCCTGCAGATTTTTCCAGGGGAAGGGAATTTGTATCTCACTGCATGGCTATGGGGACACAGAAAAAAATGACACCTTTAATTTCCTTCCTATAAAGAGCACAACCAAGCTGTTGCTCTTTTATTTGCATTGAGAGGAGCTTAACATAAAGGTTTAATGTATTTTAGATTACAGATATCATGCAACATGTATGATCTGTTGGGTTCAGTATGTTGCCTGTGATGCACAGAAGACACACGGGTGTTGGTTTAATTTCAGTTTATTCACAAATGAGCAAACTAATGAAATCACCACCTTGAAAAGTGCATATTTAAGGCAACAGGTCACCGATAAAGATGTAAAGGGATTTTCTGAGGGCTCTTTTCCACAAAGCAACAGCTGTGAAGATTGTGACAGGATGTCACAGACGTCGTTAATGTATATATTCAGAAATGAGCAAGCTCTGGAAATCACAACCTTGAAATGTGCATATTTAAGGCAGCAGGTTATTGCAAATCATCCTTTATTACAAAACAAGCAAAGAAAGAAAAACATGTTTGTGGATAGTGAACTATTTGTTGACCAAAGTACACATTGGTTGGTTGTCTGTTTTTTTGGCTACAATGATTAAATACCAATAAAACCTTCTATATAATGGCGCCACGTTGATGTATTTATACTGAGAATTTCCACCATCACCACATAACAGCAGCATTTAGAAACTCCACACAGAGAAACCTGCAGCCCATGTCTCCGGCAGTGATTGGACTCCAGCTTGTTGCTTTATATCTAGGTCATTACACAGCAACCCAAACTGCACCAACATTAATGTTGTGATGAAGTTTATATTCGCCACTTTTTATGTGAGGAAAAAGAAACTATAATTACACTGCAGCTATCAGGACTTTTTTTTCATAAGTCAAATAGTTTAAAAACTGTTTTTAGACATTTGTATTAACAGTGTCTGGAGGGTCTGGGGTTGTGTTTTTGTTTGTTAGGCAGACAGGCTGATAACATCTGTAGTGACTCATTGACTACAGCGCACACCATGCTGCATCTAAAACTGTTGCTAGCTAAAAGTAATGAGTAGGTCAGTTAAAATGTAGAAATGAGCAACTACACAAATATCTGTATTTGATTCTTTACTCAGAATAAGCAGATTTTAACCTGGAAGGGGGTGGGACTTAAATCAGATATGTGTGGAACCAGAGGTTGATATCCTGTAATTAATATGTGTTTAACAGAAGTTCCTGTATTTTATTTATTAGAATACTATTTACCTTGTGCATGTCGAGCTGATCAGGGTGTCATTTCATGCTGCATTTCTATTGGTTGGTTAGTAGACGTAGGTCGTAATAGCAGTCACACAGTGCGATGGTCATCCCTGATGGATGTGTTTCCACTGAGTGATGTTCTGGATGTTCCCATCATCGGTAGGTTTATGTCTATTGCAGCCACCACGCTAGCCGTCATTATTTCCAATCCAAGGTCGCGTAGACTGGTTTACGAGCTACAATAGAATGGCGAGCCCCTTATACGTGGGAGCGGCCACGTATGAGGGATTTCTGGGAGCTGATAGTCCACAATTTCACAGAGGAATTGTGGATTCAAAACTTCTGCATGATCTAGTCACCTTTCTCAGAGTTATGTGATGCAATAACAGCTCTTGTAGCTCCTGCTGCATCATGAGGGAGCCAGTTCCTACTGACAAGCACATAGACATCGCATCATGTGACCTAGAAAAGACGAAAAAGTGTTTCCAATGCAGTTTTTGCAAAATATGGCTTTTTCAAATCCCCTGATATACCACTTCATGCAGACGTAAAAACTTTTTTTAACAATACATTTTTGTCTTTGATTCCAAGAACAAGGTGCCACAAACAAAAATATCACCATATATCTATCATAGTGTCACATTTTATCTGGGACAGCTCAAAATCGCAGTGTATATCTGGCTTACCATGTTCAGCATCATTTTCGGCTACTTGGCCTCATGACAAAGTAACTCCTGAACCATCGACACAGAGCAAAACCTTTACGATGCACCTCCACACAAGTGAAGCACCCGCCACAAAGCTGCCGAACAGAAGCAACTTCCCTCTCTAATTATCTCACTTATAGTCCTCCAGCTGTCTCCGACTTTCTTCAAACCATCACTGTCATCACTTTCTCAGTCCAAACCTCCCCTCAGCGCTGCCCTGCCTCCACCCTTGCAGCCCGTTATTGGTCGGGTGTTACGTGAGCTGAATGTCCTCGGAGGAGAGTAAACAGTCCGGAGACTTGGAGCTCTCTCTGTGCCCTGATAGGTCAAGTTTACCTCTGGGCCTCAGCCTGTACTCTGCAGTCTCCTCACAGTCTGGTAACAGCTTATGGGACCACAAACTCCCACATGTACACATGGCAGATGGTGTGAGACAGAAAGCTCAGTTTGTCAGTGTGGAGTGTAGAAATATTACTTAAAAAAACACTGATCCTGTCCCTGTTTCAGCCTGCTATAATTTGGGATGGTCATCATTAAGATTTTAACGGCGCTACTACTCTTACTGTTACAGCTTATCGATCCGATACGTGAACGGTACTGTTATCAGTTCTTTTCAGGGGGTTTAAAAAAAATGGGGGTAAAAAATTGAGAACAGCATTAACATTATTTTATTTTCTATGGTATGTACAGTACTGTGCAAAAGTCTAACACATACATCCATTATCTTTGGACATGTCTTGATTTCAACCTGGCGTACATTTTATCAAAATATTTGTATTGTAAATCTCATATTTCTGCCCGGTGGTGAGTGGAGTGGGAGGTCACACTAAATAACTGTAACCTTTTAAAGCTGGAATTTGGAATATTTGCATTTTTTGATATTTCCTATTTTGTTAAAATCACTACTTTAAAATAATACTTTATTGTAGGAATTAAGTTTACATTAGCTAATACCTTTTTTCACATTCTTCTTTTACATTCCCACATTTTTTGTTTGTTTGTCAAACAGGTGAGATAGAAAGTAAAATAATGTCAGTAATCATTCTAGTAAAATTGATAATAATACAGAGAATGATAATAGTCACATGTAAAAGTCAAACAAAAGCACAAAAAAAAGTAAAGACACTACTGAGGACTACTGTCCTCAGACTTTTGCAGTGTACTTTATGTCAGACAGTATATAAATTAACATTCTGCAAGAGCGCTGTTTTAAACAGACTCGAGCACACATGAGGTGGCTGCGGTAACAAAACGGAAAAAAGTCCAGTCTCCCCTGGATTGAACAGCGAAAGTGGATCACAGACGAATGTTTCAATCTTTTTAGAAACGGAATTGGTGAGATAAAAACTGCCCAAGATAATGATTATTTCATGAAATAAACAAGCAATCTGTTTTCTTAAAATCTCTATTGATAGCAGAACCGTTAACATTTAATACCAGTAGTAGTTTCGGTACCTATCCTTTGCTTTAATGGACATGATTCAGATCCAATACAAGTTATTTTGGTCTAATTCTATCTCAAATTTGAAAAAACCCTCTTATCATGTAGCTTATACACGAGTCTTTCGGTGTCAGGGTGTGCTGGGAATCAATTCACATTTAAGACTTTAAGCGTTTGGTCTTAACGGTTCACGGTTCAGTGCTGCATTCACTCCTTTAACTTGCGTTGAACAGCCACGAGTACCAACACTTTTTGGGGGCTGCAGAAAATAAGCAGAGCAGTCAAGCAAGTAAGCAGTGAAAATGGAGTTTACCAAGAGTGGATGTGAGTGTGCAGTTTGAGCCAAACTCCCCTCAGAGTGCTTCCTTTTATAGATGACGATTCTGTTCTCAGCATTTAAGAGCTGAATTTTTTAAGTGCAGGAGGTTTTTTTACTGGATCCCAAACCGGAGCTCACAGACCCTTCTGCCCTCTGCACAGAGCGGTGGGGGTTGGGGTCCTGGGTTTGACAAACACACACACACACACACACACACACACACACACACACACACACACACACATACTTTCTAATATTTAGGAAGAACATTTTGACACAAGTCTGCTCCAAATCTTCGGGGAGCAGGTGTTTTTTCCTGCAGAGTTGACGATGCTTTTAAAGGCACTCTCCACAGTAAAATATGTGTCAGCATTTTAAAAAACATCTTCCAGTGCACCCAGTGGGGGGGGAGTAAAATGATGCATGGGATCCCAGGGAGGCACCAGACTAAAAGTCGAAAGCCTCAAAGCACATGCACACCTTGTTAGAGTGTGCAGCCCCTATAGGCTGCAGTGTTTGTGGCATCCACCGCAGGAAAGAGCTGCTGGTAAAAAACATCCTGTGTGCTGGAGCTCAGCAGTAAACACGTAACTTTGTCCTGACAAGAAAAACTCAGACACAAGCCTGCAAATGATGTTTGTTACAGAATTATTTGTGAAATTAGAATGAAAATGAATGATCTGAGTAGTCACCAAATCATATTTTTTAAATCCAAATATGCAGCTTTATTTCTCTTTCGTTACTTGTCTGGTGTTGGGCAGCATCTAATCATATTGTTAGATTATTAGATGGTTGGTTTGCACATATAATCATTAAGTATTACAAATAAATATTGCTGAAGCTTAACCCTTTAACACCTGGAGTGACATCTTGTTGTGTGTTTTTTTGTGCTGCCTTTAGAAGCATTTAAACCCGTGAAAAATGGTATGATTTCTTCCAAAAATATGGGAAAAACAAAGAAATGGAATGAGAATTAGCTGGGGGGATTATTTGATTTGATTATATTTCATGTTTAGAGGGTTTGTGTCCTCACCGCAGCGGTCGCGGGTCGACTCCGGCCTCAGCCCTTTGCTATGTGTCATCCCCTCTCTGTCTCAATCTTTTAACACTTATGCTGTTATCAATTAAAGGCAAAAACGCCCAAAAAATATCTTTAATTAAAAAAAAAAAAACTGCTGCGTTTCATACAGATATGACAGGTTCAGTCCGCTGGTGGACCAAGACCACTTGGCCGCCCTCACCGCAGACGCTGCCTTTTTACACTCATGTGAAAGGTGCCTTTTGGTGTCGTTCTCTTACGCCAAAAGCACATACAAAGTTGCATTATCAAAGTTTGAAGCGACATCATTATTTATAGTGTCTCAAAGCATGTCTGTTTTGATGCGTATTTCAGCTTCATTTCGTAAAATCCAAGTACTCACATGAGGGAGGAAAAAACTTTAAAGAGGTTAAAGAAGTCCTTCAATCATCACATCTCCTCTGGTCCATTGACAACTTGTTCTATTTCTGTTTGCATAAAATGATACATGTTCCTACATGTATCATTTTTTAGTGTAATTATAAAATACATTTAGAAGGTAGAAGGTAGATTTATTGGTCATTTTTTAAACAAAGTTTAAAATACAAAATTACATTTGTCCTTGATCCTGTTACATCTTTGGAGTTGAAGCATGAGTTGATTCA
Organism: Plectropomus leopardus; assembly: GCF_026936395.1. Taxonomy (NCBI): domain Eukaryota; kingdom Metazoa; phylum Chordata; class Actinopteri; order Perciformes; family Serranidae; genus Plectropomus; species Plectropomus leopardus. The sequence goes on along the minus strand of NC_142176.1, from coordinate 2,915,529 downwards.
AATCAGCAGCTACTATGAAAAATTCCATCCAGTTTCTGCTGATTTTATCATTCAATTCCCGCAGTGCATTTTGTGAATTTGCAGCAGAGTCATGTGTCCTGTCGGCTCCCAACAAGGTCTGCCCATCCAGTGCAACAGCTTGATCCGGGACGTGAGGGGTTAACCATGTCTCTGTGAAGATGTGCGCAGAGCATTTAGTTCAGTCTACTGCTAAACACCATTCAAATATATAGAAACTCTTGTAAAAACCTGAATAAAAACCATATAAACCAACATTAACATTTTTACAAAGTATGAAATATATGATAAACTTGCTCTTACATTGGTATATTAATATTTCAATCAAAATATTTTCTTAAAATACCACTAGTGCTTGCAGGAAGTGCTATTCTCCATGTGAACATTATTTTTTTATTTATGAAATGAAACTTATCTCATGTTGTTCCTGGGTGTTTGCTGCGGTGCAGTCAGACAGCTCCGTCATTAATGCTTCACAGACTTCATGTGTAATTACAGAGGACGCCTGATCGTGTGTTGATGAATCACGATGTGTACACACTGACTTTGACTCTGACTTTAGATCATACTTAACAACTTCTGCCAGTCAGCTGCGTGCACGAGGCAGTGCTGTTGTTTTGTCGTGATTAATGACTCGTCTGGTTCCCGAATTTGACTACAAATTTCATCCTCACTCCCATTCGCTCGATGACACACACGTACACACATGCGCTCCCCTCCTCTGTCCCCAGGCGAAACATCCATATCAATTTAATGCAAGCTGACTTTCTAATTACGCTAATGGCCTGAGCCCGAGCCATGAGGAATGTATTATTCAGACAATATATATTTTTCAACATTCTCCAAAGTGACTGATCATCTCCTAAGGATGGCTGCTGGTACCATTAAAACCAATAGCATCAGTCTTTTGGGATTTAAGAGCACTGGTCAGTGAGATGGTTGGAGGCAGCCATTAAAATGCTGCAACACAAACCCCGTCCGCCAGAGCTATAAAAAAAGACAGAAACATGGACCCGGTGAGTCAGTTACTCTGTAATATAAAACGCTGCAGCCTGTCGATGAAGGAAGAATTACAGTGCATTGGTGACTGCACTGTGCTCCCAAATACAGTAAATCATTTGAAGATTTCTATAATACTAGCTGTGTTTCTTTGACTTTTTCTAAAAAAGTTTGTTAGACAAAATGTATTAAGATCCTTTTTAGTTGTACAGAATCAGAAAAGTTGCATTTATGATTTTTTTTCTTACATTCTGGTCTTATGGCAACCTTCATTTTCCAAATTAGATGAGATGCTCACTAATTTGCAAAAAGATGAGACAGGCTGAGCAGAAAATCTGTTCTTAAAGCTATAGTTTGACTTTGTTAAGCACGGCCTTTGCTCTCTACTGTATTCTGTAATACTGAAAATAAAACGCTGAATTTTATTAGGTCATTGTCTGTTTTTAATATGTGAAGAAATGGAAGGAACAATGCTTGAAATAAGAAATCATGACTTTGAAAAAGCAGTTTTGTACGGAGACCTAAAAGGGCATCCTTCTATACATTTTAGACTACAAGAATACAATAGAATACAAAATAGACTATAAACTTACCTCATTAGCGTGGAGGATGGCATGTCCTCCGATTGCTTTTCAGTGACCAGCCTGATATTTTGTTTTCTTAATCACCAAATTATGTCATTTTCTCATCAAAATGGGCCTCATTTTCCCGAGATAATGAGATAAATCCATTATCACAAAAAAAAACAGCTTTGTTTTCCCGAAATAACGAAAAAAACAAGCCATTATCACGAAAAAACAAATGTCTTAATCTCGAGGAAACAACTGGAAATATGTTGTTATCACGTGAAAAGGGAGAAAATGTGAAATGTATAGAAAGATGTCCTTTTAGGGTTTCTGTAGTTTTGTACCTCTCAGTCTTGATTAGTAACTTAATAACTTAAGTAACTGTAGTTTCAAGCATTAACTCACTCAGAACCAGTAATAAAATCTCAGGAACAAGTTTTAAGATAACGTAGAACTAAAACACAAACATAAAAACTGCCTGATGACAATAAATATCTTGTCAGATAAAAAAGACGCATATATTGCCTTGATACAAGATATTTCATCTTACTTAGATTTCAGTTTTTGACAGTGTGGGAAACACATTTTACACATTTTATTTCACATCATATGAAACACATGGGGAGCACTCAGTTTTGTCCTATTAAATTAAAAAACAACCCTTTTATGAAATACCTGTTTTCTGTTTTGTTATTGTATGCACACACAATAAATAATGCAATAATGGATTTTTTAAAAATCTTTTCTTGCCGAAACCCTTCTTCTGCCCTCACTGCCCTGATTTACTGATGCAGTTTAAAAAGCTCCTCTTCTTTTCTGAGGAGGTTTCAAACTCTTTTGGGGAACGCTATCCCACAGCAGAGGCTTGTGGGTAATATTCTTGGAATAGTTCAGTATTTTTTGTCATGGTTGGGAAGCAGGTGTGCTGGCAGATGAATGGGGAGGTCAGCTGGTGCGTCTGGCCTGATTAACGCTAACTTCTGCTGCTGAGCTCACACTTTGCTAAGTAGCACAACATTTTCTCAAAAGAGCCACAGAAGTACGGAAACACATGTTGGCCTTTTTCTCCTGGGTCAGTGTCACTGCAGGCTGTTAAAAATGTTAAATCCACATTTCTTATGGAAATAAAACAAATATAATAACTGTTATATTTCTTTTTGTAATTAGACTGGTGTCCTCCCAGAACAACTTGTTGCTCTCACCGCAGTGCATTTGCATAACAAGAAATATTGCAATTTATTCCCATACAACTTTTTTTTTGTTTGTATGATATATTATGACTACCGATTGCAAAAAGTGGCTTTCGCAATCTCAGGCCTGTTTCACACAGCACGCGTCAGCAGTACGTGAGCAGTGCCAAACAACTGTTTTTTAGCAGAGCAGAGCTCGTCAGGTGTGTCTCGGCTGCCTGTCAGGCGCGGCACATCGAGAGAAACCGTGGCTCGCTAAATGGTGTCTCGATGAGTAAATTGACTCTAGACCACCTTTTACTGCAGTTACAATGTCACTCTCTGTCTCAGAGATGGGGAAATACAATTTGGTGGTGCATCAGAATATTTGTACTGACTTGTATTAAATTGTAATGTTTTAGTGAAAATCAATGTGCGTGGGACGTATCAAAATAAAATAAAAAAAACTATTATTAAACTCAATTGTGCAAAAACTGCCCAGGAATTTAAGAAAGGAGATTCTTTAAAAACAGTGCCATCACTGAAGATAGTTAAAGCATCAGCTTTTTTTGAGAATATTAAAAAATCTGCTCCTGATATGTATACTGTATCTCAAAACTAAGTTTACCACATTCAACTATCCTGAAGGAATATATCAGAAAGTTTTTTGTTTTCTTTACCTGAAACTAGTTTATGCTCCATAGACACAATTTATTAGTGTTTCAAGGCAAAACTTGTCAAGCTTGAACACGTTCCTGAATGCACTAAAGCAGTGTTCATCCAAAAATGGCTCTCTCAGCAACGGCAGCTGTGGATTATTAATATCTACATTCACATTTTCTCACATTTTCATGTGATAAACTCTGGTGAAACCAGTGAGCTTGTGAGCGTTGCAGGAAAAAAAACAGTGACACATGCTTGATTTTATTTATTGACTTATTTTTTAAAAAGACCATTTGTTTTTTTAACAGTTAATTAACCAGCAACATTTTAAAAAAACAAGGAGGCCATTTTAAAAAAGTGCAAAAGGTCTTCTCTGTTGATCAAACACCTTCGGTTTATTATCTGTTGGAGAAACTGATGGTGAGCTCTGTGACCCGAGTGTATGATGATACGAGAGGCACATACTGCAGCCTGGCTGGCCTGTTTTGGGGCCTGGCACTCTACAGGAATCTGCTATTATTATTTTTTCTCTTTTAGAATAACATTTCACTGTCGTATGCTGTCACTGATATGACAGTTCTTATCAGAGTTCCTGTGTATGTGCATGTATCAGGAAAGGTAGTCAACCACAAAAATAACTGACACTCAGCCACACAGGCTGGCGCTCATATTTGTCAAACTGCTAAAAAGGAAAATATCACTTACAGCTGCTCTATGTAGCATTTGAAACCCCCTCTTTCTTGTAAGCCGTTATCTTCAGACATTCTTTTGATAGGATCATGTTTTACCACTTCTTTGCCCACATCCCTCCGGGGTGCAAATGACAGCAGTAAAACCAGCACAGATTTTGTGTGCAGCTTCCCTCTGTTTTTTTTCTTTCTTTTTTCTGCTGTACAACTGATACTAAATTCCTCATATTTTCTGTCACTACTGATGTTCCTCCTCCACCAGCACAGATTTTCCTCCCCGCTGCACTTTGGTTTTCATTTCATCCCTTTTGATACGGATGGAAGCTACTTATGTATTAATCCTCAAGATATTAAAACTAAAATATGTTCTAAAATATATGTTCTTCCAGTTATTTAGGCTGGGTCTTTTGTGCAAATGGGTGGTTCAGGCCTGTTAGGCCCAACCACAATGCCAGGCCTGCCTCAGCCCCTCTTATGGTTTTTTCCAACATGGCCCACTAAAATTTTTTCTTTGATGGCGTTAAAAGTAAGGCGTGCCCTTTGAGCATGCCCTAACTTTAAGTTAACTGTTCCATGAAAACAATGAAAATTCAGCATGAAGCAATTCAGTGATAAAACCCTCTTTAGCTGCAAAAAAAAATGTCAAAAAAAAACTTCAGAGTTCAAAGTTTAATGATAAAATTGTGAAAATGTGTTGAATTTAGGCTAAAACTGGCCTTAACCCTTTAAGACCTGGACTAACATCAGTTTTCTTAGGCTGTTTTCAGACGCCTTTTACAAGCCTAAAACCTTTGATAGCAAATTTGTTTGGTTTCTTTCAAAAACTTGGAAAAGAAAAAGGCAATTAGCTACTTGGCAAAAATTGCTCTGTTTTTTAAAAAGGAGAGAGAGATAAAATGATTGGAAATGTTTTTGAAAAATAGAGCGGGAATGTCCAGAAAAATATAAAATATTTTAGAATTATAATGCTTTTTAAATGTATTATTATTTTTTGTGCTAATTTTTAGGTCATTTTCTTTCTTTCTTTCTTTCTTTCTCACAAATTTCTTGTGAATTTTGTGTAATGTTGGTTGTAATGTTACTCATTGGCCACTCCCCACGTTTCGGAAGAAACTAAGCCAATTTAAAGGGGTTTCAAAGGGTTAATGGCCCCCTTTCAAAAGTGATGCCGCCTGTGTGAGTTGCATGTAGGCGCGTCTGATGCCAGCGCATGATGCCAGCACGTTTCTCCAAGATTTGGTAATCCAAAACAGTGTTCAACAACAATTTGTGGACCAATTTGATGGAAGTAACCTAAAATCCGACAAAAACAGTCAAAAAGAGAGGTTGAGTGACGCAGAGGCTCTTGGGAAAAGTCAGGTCACAAAAATGTGCGTCAACATCTGCATGAAATGGAAATCTGACCAGAAGTTCCTGCAACATCAGACCAGCAGGACATTAACAACTCAAGTGGTCTGATCTATGTCTTACTTGAACTAGTGAGGCGCTTTGGATTTTGCTCATTTTATTATCCTCGGGCAGCTTGTCAGATTGACTATCTCTGATTAGTTGAGAATGACGAGAGTGCTATATACACATCCAAAAAGATACAGTGTGTCAAATGGCATGGATCTGAAATAACGTCCAGAGTAATTGCGCGTTAATGTTTTAAGTGCAAAGACAGGAGAATCCTTATTTCAAACTACCGTCGCTTCCGGACAGCAGCTGACAGCATTTGATCATTTTCAAAATGATTTAGAACAAATTATGTTCCCTTAAAAAGATGTATGAGCTTAAATGAGTGTTAGTCGAGGTTAAAAATGTCGGCGGTGTGATTGAACTTCCTGCATTAGACAATGATGAAACAGCAGCAAATAAATTGGCCCTGATGGAAGTAAGATGGTCTGTCTGAGAGCCAGCACTTTCATTACCATTCGCACCCCCTCCTCCGCCGCCTCCCCTTCATCTACTCCGGGGTCCGGAGGGAGCCATCAACAAAGTCAATACCACCCACAAAGAACTTTTCTGTGGGGCAAAACATTTATTACAGAGAGTGCATTACAGTTCTGCCTTATCAATTTCTCGATTTCTATTAATACAAACATGCGATCCATTGATCCTCTTCACAAGATGCGGCCGTCCCCATCGATCAGAGCCCGCAGCAGATAGAGGCTGGTGGCAAGCAGCGCTGAATACAAATTAATTTACAATGTTGCTCCTGTTAAGGAGGGAGGATGGGATCCTGACTGGAGATGTGGAAGGTCTTGTGTAATTATGTAATCCTAATTAGCAAAAAGGGGTCACTGACACTTATTCTAGCAGAAAAGATATGAGTGAGCATTAAAAAAACCTCAGGCAGCTGGACTCTAAATCCTCGCCGGAGTAATGCAACGCACAGACTGCATACATTTCACATTCATTTCCCCACAGGGAATTTTGATTAGCGGCCATAGCATTTTAATGGTGTGAATTACAATGGCAATGAGCTATCAGACTGTAAAAGAGCTATACATTACTGCAGAGGCGATCACTCAGTCTGGTTACAACTTTGTTGTTAAGTAATTGTGTTTTAATCTTGAGTTCCTCATAAAATACCAAGTAACACTAAAGCTGAGCAAGTCTTCATTAACTGCAGAGGTTGCTCTGAACTCACCAACTGTCGCGGCGACTCTTCAGTGTAACAGTTGCTAACAGTTTATAGGGGCACACTGAGAGCATCCTAACTCTATCTCAGTATGGTACGGTTCCTGCGCCGCTCACAGCTGCAGTTCAAGTCAGAGGGTCATGAGGACAGCTCAGAAAATCTGCAGCTGTGAGCTCCCCTGCAGACAGGCCATCTACCAAAATCAGTGCATCAACAAGGCCGATAGAATCATCCGAGACCCCAGTCACCCTAAAAAAAGCAGCCTCAAAGCCAGAACCAGCAGGCTCTGTGACTGCGACTTTCACCAACCAGTTAGACTACACATGCAACACGTTACGGACTGCGTCAGATGAGATGGATGGAATCGGTAGCATTGTTATCATACCCTGGTGGACGGCTGGATGGCAGCGACACGTGCGATCCACATGCAACATGCATGGACGATGGATAAAAATTGGAGGACGCTGTCAGTAACCACGTAATATAAGGAGCACAAGGGTGCGTATAGGTCAGGCAGGTGGGGCGGTAGATGGGTTCCTCAAACAACTGAGTTCATGCTGGAGTTTGGAGTTCACTTCTCGTGTGGAAGTGTGTGTGTGTGTGTGTGTGTGTGTGTGTGTTTTTTTTTTTCTACACCTTACCATGTGCTGCTTTTGCCTGGTGATGTCACAACAAATGCACATGATGGGATGCTGCAGCCCGTTTCTGTGATGTCAACAAGTGCACATCCCATGATGGTTTGGATCAGGCTAAAGCGGCACATGGTACAGTTGAAGATGTTATAATGTTATGATACAATTCATTTTTTTCCACCATATTTTTGCCTTTCTATACACTTTTTTTTATATTTAAATAACACAAAGCATCCATCCTCAATATGCCCAATAGATTGTGACTTTTCATATGCGTGCTTCGGTCTGAAAAGAAAGGTCATAATCCTCATAATCATTCATTTATTCTAGACTCATTACATATATCAAAATGTTCAAGCATTTTTTCTATTTTAATTTTAATAATATGACTGACAGCTCGGAAAATGTAAAACATGTAAAAAAAAAAAACATATTTCAAAATATTAGAAACAACCAACCTAAAAATACAGATGAGCTGAGGGCCGCTATCAAAGCAACCTGAGTATGTAAATGAACACATTTTTCAGAAGTTGGACATTTCTGTTTCGTAAATTACTTTTTGAATGATCTTAGGAAATACTATATAAATACTATATAATAATTTGAGCTACTGGATTTCTGATTTTCATGAGCTATAAGACACAATCATCAAAATTAAAACAAAAAAAGGCTTATGATATTTTGATTTATGAGTAATGAGTATATAATATATGAAAGTTCATTTTTTTTAAATTAAATTAATTAGAAAATGTAACTTTTTCATGATATTCTAATTTTTTGAGATGCACCTGTAAACATCAGAATTCATCCTGCGAGGATAATGGACATCCACAGCACGTTTCCCAAAAATCAGGAAAAAAGAATGATGGACGTCTCTGGACTGCACCACCGGTGCAGACAAACAGCCGGCTTAAAATGAACCAAATGATAACACAAAGAATCCATAACTCCATCTACAATCCCTTTGTCATGACATCATGTTACAGCAGAGCTCGTGAAACACTTGACTCGTGTTTTTTGCAGTTAATTTTAGCAGCGAGCATTTTGATAAGGGAAGTTTTTCTCCTTTGAACAACTCAGAGTTGTGCCTCTGATAGTCCATGTTGAAATCAGAGCGCAGCGTTTGAAGCTCAGATTAGAATCAGCTAATATCGTCACCACTCTGGTTCACCCCCCCAGACACTGCTCCTGAATGAAATACAAACATATTTGGTGAAGTACATCAGATGATAATGTCAAAACAGATTCTAATTAGATTTTTTTTTTTCTGAATATGTGTCTCTCTCTCTCACGCACTTAAGAGAGAGAGAGAGAAGTGCAAAGTGCCTGACGTTGTGTAATCATGTCACTTTGAAGTAGCTGCTGGTGCTGAGCTGCCCTGTGTTGCGTAACAGGCTGGCATGGTGGTTCGACGCTGCTCTGCTGCCCTGTCAGCTCAGATTATCCCACTGTCACTCTGACCTGCTGAATATGGTTACCAGCCAACACACGGCACCGACATCCATGTGCAAACAAGTGACCCTGATGGACGGAGGCCGACGTGTTCATGCATCCACGTCCTCTTATCTAAATATCTCAATGTGCAAGTTAATACTTGCTTTGACTTAAGCATGAATTAATGATATTATTCTGTAGTTTTCTCTATCTCCACGTCACATGGCACAAAGCTGAATCAACTCGCTGCTATTTTCAGAGTGCTGCTGTTAGCACCTGTAAGAGTCGGTGAGTCATTCTCTGGACATAATCAAGCGGGACAACAGGAAGTGATGCATTAACACTGATGGTTTGTTTGAAATAGCAGCTGCTGCTGGATCTACAGTAGACGTTTGGGGGCCTTTTTTTGGCTCCAAAATGTTCTCAGAGCAACCACCAAAAGACATAACTGAATGAAAGGTTTGATAGGTGAACACAATAGGCTTATTGAAGTTTGGTCTTGGTAAACATGTCCTGCATCAGACTCATGATGGGGATATGGAGTGTCATTGTGAGAGAGTGGTCACTGGATTTATTTGCAGACTTTATGTGTCAGCCACCACGATGTCTCCATGCACTCTATGTGTGTGCAGTTGTGTTCACTGCAGCAATTTTACACACAAAAATTAGCTGAAAACTCAAGTTGTGCTTGGTGATATATGGAGAGAAAAATGATATCTTCTATGTCCCTTCAAAATTTTGCTCTTTTTGTGAATCTGTGTGAATGAGGTTCTTTCTCACAGTTTTATCATATGAACGTGGATTTAAAAAAAAATGCAATGGAAATTGATTTTTAGGAGGGCCATTCTGGTCTAAATGTTTTTGTGAAATCTTCTGCTTGAAATGCCTGATGTAATGGCAGGTTTTCTACTTTAAAAAGTGATGCATGTTGCAATATTTTAGTTTTTTCTGTTGTTTGTTTAACTGATGTGCAAATCAAACTATAACCATATTCCACACACTTCATATCATTGGTTGCAGAGCTCAAAAGACATAGAGGGTCTGATGATCTCATACATATGGATGTGTGTGAATGAAGGTGAAGAGGAGCGGAGGATTATGAAGAGCAGAGGACTTGGGACTAGGGGGTCCAGGCATTCTCACAGCAAGCAGAGAGAAGTCTGTACTGCCGTAGCGAGATGGTTGGTCAGTTACTTTATTGTGCTCGGCAGGACAGATGGAAAGACACGCAGACAAACAAACATATAAGGGTGCGTATGCATGCAGGATTTTGTGAGATTCTTGCTGCACTGTGCGGCTACAAAGGCCCCCGCACACCGGGGACCCTGTTTTTATTAGCATGTCCAAGTGAGAAAGTGTCAGAGAGCGCTGATGCTGAGGAGATGAAATGGAGAGGAGAGGCAGGGAGGCTGATGATGTTACGCACAAAAGGGCGAAATTTAATCCAACAACACCGAGAATGAAACCAGTGTCCTTGGAGAAAGTGTTCAAGTTACACTGTGGGAAATAAACTTACAAGAGGACGTTTGAGTGTCTTTAAAGTTTGAGATGAACTGCATGCTTCATGCTGATGTTTTTAAAAATAAAGATATTCATTTTCTCATATGTATTCAACAGTTTTCATCCTCACTTGTTATGATTTAGAGCTTTGTAAGGAAACCAAACTATTCATCTAAATGCTGTGTCTTCACTTGCAGGAGGAGGAATGCCAAGCAGCAACCTCCACACTTTGCCACCATGATGTCTCCAGTGCATTCTACATACAGTATGTGCACACAGTTGTTTTCATGGCAGCAATTTTACACACAAAAATAAGCTAAAAACTGAAGTTGCACTTGGTGATATATGGACAGTATAAGAAAAATAATATCCTCTAAGTCCTTTCAAGATTTTGCAGGCTGTTGTGTGAAGTTTTCTGCCTGAAATATCTGACTTAACAGCAAGTTTTCTAAAAAGGCTTAAGGAGGCTGAATGCCGAGCAGCAACCTCCTTGGTTTGTGAGTGGACCCACAAAGCACTGAGCACAGACAACAATGCAGCTGGAGTTTAAAAGATGTTTAGGTGTGTAGGTGAGTGGGCAAGCAGAAACCCTGTAGCACAGGAAAAACTATTCTCAAAGAAAGAAAAGTTCAGCCTGAGCGTGGCTGCCACCTAGACTGGAACAGCAGTCTGGTGCGAGAAACTAAAGTGGAGGGCTGACAAGCTGATGGCCTGCTGGTGTGTGTGGAGCAGGGAGCTGGGAGAGGTGATGAGCTGACTGACGGCAGGTGTGCTGGGAGGCAGGGTCCAGGTGAGGGGAGAGACATAAACAAGGCACACACACACACACACACACACATAAACACACAGACAAGCAAACAGGGGACATGGGAAACACAGGGGGAAACAGGGACACTGTGATATTTTATGGTTTTTTCCACTTTTCCAAACCAAACACCATCAGGCCTTTACATAAAATTGTCTGGACAATACAAGAGACAGAAAGAAACACACATTAATCTACAAAGCAGCAAATCCTTGGGAATGGCAAATGATTGTCAAAACAGAAGAGCCAAAAACTGCAGTCCCTCTAATGGCCCCTTGAGGCTGCCTCAAACACAGAGTCAGTCCCCATAGACCCCCATGTTAAAATGTTCCATAAAAATGGTCTCTAGAACGTATTTCCACACTTACGGGAGTGATTTTTACTCTTTTTTTTTGTTGTTATTTTACGCATAGGGTTACATTATATTAAGGCCAAAAGTTTCACATAATTAAAAGCAGGGCTGCTTTAGTGGTAGGCTGTCTGCGAATGTGTATGTGGACCTGTCACATGGCTTTTGGCGTGAAACATTTTTGTACGTTGAAAGCACTGACAGAGCAGACATATTTGACAAGTTCAAAAAGAGTTGGACTTGCCCATCACCATTCCTAAGATATTATCAATTTAAAAAGTTTTTTTTTTTGCTCTTTGCATTCAGGTTGTCACACCAGGCTGTTATGTTAAATAATAAAATGCTTTCAACCATGACTCTGTATATAATTTCAAGTGTGCAGTGACAAACACCAAAGCTCCTCTCATTCTGTTTCAGGACTGGGAAATATTCAGCTACATTTAATTGTGCTGACAGTAATTATAGACCATATGGCTACGTACTTCTTTTCTTGTCGTGTTCTCATTTTTCCTCTTTGGTATTTCTCTTTAGATGCACACTATTTTCCCTGCCTGGTTTAAAAGACATAATCTTCTCCGTGGATGGCAGAAACAGCAAAGCAGCAATGATTAGGAGCTGTTGTGGTTCTTTTCTGGCTCTGTGAGCAAAGGAAATGGAAGCAGTGCTGGCAGGAAGCCGTGCTGACTGAATGGGGTCATAATGAAGGGCCACAGGTAGCCACCCATGGCGAGTCAGCTGAATGACGCAGAACGGCCCTGTGCGCCCTGAAGGGAAGGAGAAAGGACTCACAGGACACAAAGCTCTGCCTGCATGCCTGCGGCTCTGCGCTGTATGCACATGAAACACCCTATCGGTGCTGTTTGATTTGATCCAATGTGCAAAACAATTATCAACGGCATGTGGGGAGTAATGTGTGAATTTAGTCATTCTTGTACTTATTCTCTGTCCTCAGCTCTGCAGTGGCTTGTCATCCACATGATCGAGTAGCACAGGAAGTAGCAACATTGAAGCACAGGTGAAACAGCTAAGGTAGATGATAAAGTACATCTAGTAACATGTATAAACATAACCAGTTATGTCACTTATTATAAAGCTTTATTTCATGATGAAATCATTTATATTCATGTGTAAATTAGTAAGAGATCATTTTTTAGGCTATCACACATCTGCAGTGTGTCATGATTTTTTTTTCTACTGAAAATGACCCAAACATTTTTGTTGATGTATCATTGATCCATTGTTTATGTATGCATAGAAAGATTACGCAATTTTACTTGATCTGAGAGTCAAATGTTTAGACTGATTTCATTCTTCTGTAAGGGTTAAGTGCCAGCCTGTTCTCATTCCAAGATTCAACAAAAATATACATTCTTGCCAAACTGTATGCCATTTACATGAACAGTCAAAATTATTGAAAAATGAGGAATGAAAAATGCATAAAATTTGCTTAACAGTTCCTAAAGGTTAAAGAGCAGGAGCAAAGATCCCTGAAACAAACAAAAGACAAACAACATATAGCCCACAGCTCCACATCCAGGGCAATGTGAACACTGGCACTGACCCCCCCCCCCACCCTCCTGCCTTTCCTCTAATTCTCTGGCGGAGGAGCAGAGCACAGCCTGGATCAATGGTGGCGCTTTATTCTCCATGATAACTTAATCATGATTTAATAATGTTGTGCAAGTGACATTTTCCTTTTAAAACAATCCCATATTTTAAAAAACACCCTTGTAATAGGCTGTGTAATAAGGACAAAATAACCACAAACCTTTGAAAAAGCCTACCACGATTACATCTAAATTCTGCAGAAACAGAAAAGTCACTTTAGAAAGGACTAGACTGTTGGCTGCTGTAAGCAGGGATCAATACCTCAATGTTGCTACTGTATCAGCTCATCCAGCAAATCCAATTCAATTATCAGCAACCGAGAGACAGATCTATCCAGGGCTTTGAGGACTCTGAAGAGGTGCTTTTCTTTAAAAAAGAAAAAAAAAGGTAAAACCTGTGAGAGTGAGGATTGTCCCTCTGTGCCTACACAATTGATTTCGGGATGTATCTGCAGCTCCAAGAGCTGAGTTTCAATTAGTGAGGGTGTGTGCTGAGGGGATTGTAGTGATCTGTGACAACTCTTTGTCTGATTGTTTCAGAACCAGCACCTTTCTCTACTGGGATATTTAACACAGTAACACTGTCAGTAGGCAGGTTTCCATTAACCCTCAAATTGCATAAATTGAAATTGCAAATATAAAATATATCTAATGGAGACATATCAATGTTGATAAAACTCATCAAACTCAACTCATGCTCAAATGTTGATGAGGTGGTATTTTAGGCGATTCAAGAAAGCCATGAAACTGCAGTTGAAACACTTTATTTGTCTGTATAGGTCACATGATGCTATGGCTATGAGCTTGTCAGTACGAACTGGCTCCCTCGTGATGCAGCAGGAGCTACAAGCGCTGTTATTGCATCGCATAACTCCTCAAAAGTTGAGTGTATCATCCAGAAGTTTTGAATCCACAATTCCTCTGTGAAATCTCGGACTATCACCTCCCAGAAATCCCTCATACGTGGCTGCTCCCACGGAAAAGGGGCTTGCCTTTCCATTAGTGCTCGCAAAACACACCTATATTGCCTTGGATTGGAAATAATGACGTCCAGTGCAGTGGCTGCAATAGAAATAAACCTGCTACTGTTCTGAACATCCATCGGCGTGCTTCTTTAATGTTATCACCAGAGTAGAAGTCGCAGAACATCACTCAGAGGAAACGCAGTCATCCCACATTTGTGTTTTAACAGCATCTCAAAAATATCACTTACGTTTTGTGCAAATGTAATGGAAATCCATCTATTTACTCATACTTGACATCAATACCAGATTCATTATCAAATAAAAGACAGATTCACTGAGCGGTTTCCAGAAATCCAAGCAGCAGACTTGGACACACAACTAGGAAAAGCAATGACCAAGGACTACCTGAGCAGCCTGAAGAACAAATAGTTTAGGACCTAGTACAGACCTCTGTGGGACCCCACAAGTAATATCCAGACATTTTGATTTGTGATTACCAATCTACACAAATTGCTGTTGGTTAGCTATGTAGATTTTCAGTCGGATTAGAGCAACCCCTCTGATTCCATACCAATCAGAAAATGAGTTTCTCATTGGGTAGATGATGTTATGGTTTAGGATATTTAGTAAAAAGCTCAAATTATAGCGTGTAAGCCATTGAGAAAAACTGTAATCATCTCTTCCATTAACCTTCATGTCACTGGGTGTATTACGTGTTTGTGATGTTATGTATCCGCAGACACTGACAGGCCTCTCCTATGATAGTTAATATTCAGCAGAGCAGTGAGAGCTGAAGCTGATGGACTGCTGAGCAGCTTTTTTTTCCTGCTCTGACGTGTTTATGCTCCCATTGTCAGGTCGAAGGGTGGAGTTCATTCTCTGTGCTACGGGCCATCCCTGCTTATCTGGGTTCATTTAGAAGCTGACAGTGATGGATTCATTATATCCAACAGTTTTCTTACCAGAGTGCAATTTTTGTATCCTCTCCCTTCATTTGAGGATGCTCGTTCTGCCACAGAGAAAACAGCTTCCTCCTGCACTCACTGACACCCCATCACATCACTAACACCTGATATTTAACTACATCCTGATTATTATCACTTTATTACTATTGATCCAGGCAAACCCAGGGACATCTAGAATGGAAACAAAAAAGTCTTGATATACATACAAAAGTAACAGCTCCATCATGAGATATGCAGACTCATGTTCAGATCCTTAATGTAACAAGTTAAATGGGACGACAAGCACATCAAGATCATTAAGCCTAAACTTGTCGCACTGATCTGCTTATTTTGTTCGCAGACAAAGACTCCCCGGTGATGCAGCAAGGACGAGCTGAGAGCCGTCTCTCATTGGCTCTCATTGGCACTCACCACAAACACGGAAAATACTGATGAGAAATAAGAGCTCGCAGTACAAAAGCAATAAGATTTCACATTTCAATTGGGAATAAACGTCAGACATTTTCAGCGAGCCAAATTGTTTTCACTGATTATGTTGTGTTCACAGGAGAGAGGAGATGCTCCTGTAATAAATTATGGAGTCAGAAAAAAACAATAGCAGAAGAGATGTGAAGCTGCAAGCAGCAATAAAACAATATGCCAGCTGTGGAAAATAAGGCAAAAAGACATTTGTATGAGATAACAAGAACAAATGGAGAGAAACAAGGAGGAGAAGCACAAGGAGGATGAGGGAGAAGGAACAGCTGTAGGTTATTAACATTTGACTTGTCAAATTACTGGAAATATGTGTGACAATAGGGGAATTTATTTAAAACTCAAATGAAATGGCAAGCTCCCCAGCTGCTGGAAAAAAAGTATCAAAAAAATATTAGTTATTCGTGTCTGAAGAAACAGAGAAAAAGATAAATAGTCACTGAAAGATGAGTGTATGTTGGTCTACATGTTATTTAACAGACATTGGTCTGTTTGTTTGTTGTGATCCTTTCTTTGGGTCCACATTCAAATTAATTAAATTAATCAAATTATGGTCACAGTGTTTGCACTTGCACTTCATACAGTAAACAATAAAGTTGAAAAATAAATATTGCACCCTCCTATAACATTACACCAAAACCACACAAATACAAAACATTAAAACAACTAGAACAGTTTAACTGAATTGACAGGAAGAACAAAACCAAAAATAATGAACACAGTTCTTTAAAACATATAGATTTAAAGAAAAAATATCATATGGGATAGGATGCCTATTTTTACTCTACGCTTGACTTGATTACGGGGCTGAAATCGATAAGACATAGCAGCATTGGGCTCGTTACTCCAAAAATCAATTATATTACTCATTGCTGTTTGTAAAAGTAGGATAATTTCTTTACTTATTACTCCCTGCCAACAATAATTTGTTACTTGTAACTTGTATTACTTGTCTGTTACACCTTGTATTACTTTTATGTTATACACAAATTTAGAAATTGCTTCCATTCTCCTCAAAATTCAGACATAGCATGTGTAACTCAGTGTTAATGTTAGGTTATCTCCTGTAAGTGCAGCTAAGGCTCAAAGCCTGCAGTTGTATTTTGTTGTTGTTGTTGTTGTTGTTGTTTACTGAGGGTCTTATGTTGCAACACGTTCTCATCCCAGCTCTTCACATTGCGTTTACATATTACGCTGTAGGTATCCTTCTGTGTCTGCTGTTGACGTTTTAGGATGCACCCAATGCACATGGTGGGATGACTCTGCATGTGGTTGTGTTTAGGTTACAACAGCACAAAGAAACCAATACCGGGATGTCAACAAATGCACATGCTGGAATGGATGGCTACGATTAGGGGAAGGAGGCACATCTGGCGGCGGTCCACCGGTGTATAACAACAGCTGGACTGATTCTGCTGTGTTCTCAGCTGATTCCATCCAGCGGTGCTTCATGTGCACAAGAAAGTTGCCTTTTGGCATTGCACACTTGCACACACAGCCAGCACGCGGCATTATTTTATGAATTCAGAATGAGAATTGGCTGTGTGTCGCCTGTGACCAGTATTTTCCCAAGGATCTGTCCAAAAGACTTCAGGTTGAAAAGAAAATGCTCTTCAGAGGATGCTAATGTTAAGGGAGCAAATATATACACTGTTTTTTTCTTGATGATATTCTACAAGAATGATACAGATTTTCAGCTGAGGGAAAGTCTTACCGAATTTCTGAATGTGTCTGACATATTCCAAGGCCATTTTCCCACACAGGCTCTAAAATCCACAGATGGCATACATTAATAGTTCTCTACATTATTAATCAGTATGACTTTTATTTGCATATGAAATGCACTATGATTCCTTCATGGGAATCCCCAGGATCATAAAGATTGCACTTCCATACCATCACTGAAGCCTCCGGGAAACGCGAGGATGATTTTGTTAAATGGAAGTAGGAATGAGCGAGTGCGCCATTATCTGTAAATGTTCAACCAACCAAATTATCTGTATCCATATCTGTATTTCTAATGGATTTCCATTAGAAAAAAAAATGTATGGGTTTTTGGTGTTATGTCTGAAATCAGGCCTGTGGTTCACACAAGCTGAAGAGACTTTCATGTTTTGTTCTGCGACATAAATACATTGAAAAATACCTCACTTGTGAATTTGACTCTTTTATGTGTCTTAAACTGAGGCGATTGCTGATAAGTGGCTAAATGAGATTGTCAGGGATGTTCAGCATCATCACGCCAAACGTGCCTTTCCAGTCTCAATGTGGCGGGAATATCAAGTATGGAAGCCCTTAAAGACAAGGCTATATAAAAAAAAAAAGCAGACAACATTTAAAGTTCAGCCAAATGCAGCGTAAACAAAACGGTTTACTTTCTCAGTTAACTATGTCCACTGTTAATCCACTGTGTTTTCCCAAAATCAAACGCCCACTGGTCCAAAGTCCTGTCCAGGCTGAGCAAAGCACTCCTGTTGTAGACAATCTTGTACTCTCGATTAATTGTGGATGATAAATAAAACTCAATTAATAATAACAGAAATGTAATAAAAACTTTATGAATAATTAAATAACTGTGATGAGTAAAGAAATAAACTCAGTTGTCCTTACTTAAATATGTGTTTATTGCATATATCTGATCAGAGACCTTTTTGTGTGATACATGAATGGACAGAGGAATACTAAAAGCTTAAAGTAACAGAAGAATCACTCATCTTTAAATAATACATTTCACACGTCACATAGCTGTGCCTATCAATGTAGTCAAAACATTAACAAGGTCTTGCCATCTGCAGTATCTTAACACTCAGACTTACTGGAGACAGTGAAAGACTGTCCTAATGACATTACTGAATCATACCACACTGTACAATTACTCATGATTACATTTACATGATTCAAAAGTATAAAATAATTTTCTACGACAACTCCAGACTTCCCACTCCTCACCAACACTTTTGAATTCCTTGGACATCCTGAGGCGTTTCAAGGCCACATGAGATATATAATCCCTCCAGCGTGTTCTGGGTCTGCCACAGGACAAACTACCAGCTGGACCAGCAAGTTCTCACACTGAACTTGTCAAATGGCGCCACCCTGCTTTCGCCATATAAGTGTGACGCCTCAAGCAACCTTTCATGTCTAACCAGAATGCAGCTGGACAGCGTCAGATGAGAAGTCACTTGGACAGGACTGGTGGCGTTGTTATATGCCAACGACCGGCCAAGCACATCCACATGCAACACGCACAGGCAGCATCACTTGAGAACTCAACAGGCAGGAACCAGTAGCATTAAATGCAGAGGGACAGTGCCAGGTAATAGAGCTGCCAGTAACAATGTAATTTAACTGATGGGAGTTTGCTTCCTGTGTTGATGTGAGTTTTTTTTAGTCTTTTTTGCCTAAAACTAACCATCCGTAACTTTGTTCCCTAAGCCCAGCCATTGCAATGGTCTGTGCGGTTGTGTAAACATAAGGACTGTGCTGTGCCATCCCACCATGTGCATCTAATGGCATCCCAGAACATAAACAGCTAATGCAGAAGAATACCTAGAACATCAAAAGTAGACGTGGATGGTCACTGACAGAATGGCACCATGTGACGAGTTGGCATGAGAACATATTGGCACACTGATCATATGTCTCTCACTTGCTTTATTATTAAAACTGTAGGGAGGTGACCACACAGATGTCCAATAGATAGCAGACAATCTTTACATTAATTGCATTCATTGCTACATTACTTTTCATAACTTCATAACAGCCCCAACAATCCTTTACATATTTTGCTCAGTAGAAATAAAACCACCAGTAGCCAACTAACTAGAGAAAGTGTGATGCAGACACACAGAGACACATTAGATGTGTCAGCATGCAGTGCAGTGGATGGTTACAGAAGACTGTATGTAAACATGGCCCCGAGTACAGCGGCCAGGATGACCTTCTCAGGCCAACCGACACTGCACACTGACTATTAAATGTCCCATTAACACCCCTGACTGTGTGCATCACCTACCACTGCTATAATAGAGGCATTATTCACCTTTTTATATGGTTTACTGTGTGTTTAAATTTCCCTTTGCCATTTAAAGCAATCTGCTCAATGAGGTCAGACAGTGTGGTTTGGCGAACACACATTTTATATATATATATATATATATATGTATATATTTTTAAAACTTCTTTTTATTGAGTTTTCAATATATACAATATAAATTTTCCAAAATAAGCTGTACATTTTCCATTGACAACAGTAGCCCCAAACTCCCCTCCCGCCTCCCCTATCCCACCCATCCTGGCCCAGGCAATAAGCAATAACAAATAATAATCAATAATATCAATGGCAACAGGAAAAAACATTTGTATGCCTAAATTAATGTAATATGCATATACATGAGAACAAAACAGTAATAATAACAACATCGGTTCCAAATATAAGACAGCATTTTAGTATATGCTTCAGTCATCATTCCTTTTTCGGAAACAAAGAACGCGCAATATGAAAAAAGCCGTTTCCTGATGTGATAGCACTAAGTTAGCTGATTAATGATCTAACTCAGATGAATATCCAGGTAACCTATGGGCAAAACATCACAGAAATATAAACCCAAACACACACAGTGGAAGAAAACGAAGCTTCCAGGAGCATGACAGTTCACTGAACAATGTTCTCAGCCCGGGAGGGTATGAAACTTTGATAACAGAGGCTGAATACAACACGTCAACCCCACCGGCCGACCAACATCACTGAGCTATAATTCAATGCTCCTGCCCTGGACCTCCCTTTGTTTCCTGGGTGTGTGAACGCGCACACACACACACAAACACACACACACACACACACACATACATTATAAATTGTTTTTTGGGGTTTTTTTTGGAATATGCATGCTGTTTGTTTGATGTTGAACAAGAGTGAATGCTGCAAACCTGTCCTGTGTCAAGAACTCCAAACCCTTCAATCTTTACTATTTATTCAGTAGTTTTAGCCCTAGTTATTATTTTCATGAATAATCACAGTTGCAACTAGACAGTTTAGTATATTTAATGAGACTCCTAATAATTAGGAATCAATATATTTATATATTAATTACTAATCCAAACCACTGTGACAGTCCGGACTGTCGTGTAAATAAAGAGCCCGTGCTGATTCATCCCACCATGTGCATTTGTTGATATCACCAAAAGCTGCATCACAGAGCGTAAACAGCTGATGCAGAAGGACAGCTTAAACACCATGAGTAGAAATGGAAGGTCACTGACGCAGCGTAACTATCTGACGAGTTGTTTTGGGAACGTGTTTGGTTATTTATGTTGGTAAACTGCTGACATCGTTGCTGTCTATTCTGGAGCAACATGCAGAGGCCAAAAGCCTGTCAGCGGTCCCTTTCTTCATAAGAACATACAAAATTAAATCTGCAAGAGGACTCAGCTTCAGAAACACATGAGACAGGTTGTTGAGGACTGTGCTTACTTTCTTCTTTGCAAGGAACCAAATGATGCTGGGCAGGAACAGCAGGATGTAAATAAGCAGCACCAGGACCAAAACTGCTACAATTTGGTGTTTTTGGTCAGACGGGATCGAGATGGTGACAGACAGAGCCCTGAGGGTCCCAGTCAGGAAGAATATGAGCAGTGGGAAGGGAAGGAGAAAGAAGACAGCCAAGATGATTTCTTCCACTAGAAAGAGATCATAGAGGTATACACTGAGGAGACAGGCAAGAGGCAGGATCCAGACTATAGCACAGACTGCCACGGACATGGTGACCGTTCGTTTGAAGCGGTACAACAGTGGCCAGGCGATGACCACATACCTGCAAGTCAAGACAAACACAGCTTTGGTAATGTATTTATGAGGCTTGAGTGTGGAGCTGAAGCAATGTTGAACCAGTTCTAAAAATTGATTATTAATTTATTGATTTATTGATTATTCATTTATTTGTTCATTATTTATTTTTTGCAAATAGGAATATAGGTATATGTATGTGTATTTGTGAGTGTGTGTGTATGTATATATATATAAGAGAAGAGAAAATAAACTTGAACAAATTGTTTATAAATTCAATTCTATTTTGTAGGACACATTTGGCTATGAATGCTATGTATTTGTATGTTTATGTATGTATATATATGCATAAGTGTGTGTGTATATACATTTGATATGTATTTATGTATTCATGAGTTTTGTAAGTAAGGACAGATATTCACATTTATTAGTTAATGAATAATGGAGAGGAGGTGGATCAGATAAGTTTACACATACATGTTCGAAATAGAGATTTCAAATCATCAGAAACATTAGATGGACAGACAGTTACCTTTCCATGGCGACACACACCATGAAGCCAACGCTGGTCATCAGGAAATAGAGATAAACATGATGGACCAAATCGTTTATCTTGCGTTTCCTGGTGTTCACCACCTCATCGATCATGCAGCAGAACTGAACGAGGTCAGTCATGAGAAGGTTGATGACAAAGATCGGAGCAACGTGATTATCTCGCACCTGCAGGAAAACAAAAGTAAATAAACAGTTGCAAACATGTTCCAAAAGGCACCTCATGTCAAATATGTCACCTGAATAAAGTAAAAAACCAGTCATGATTTTCTCACCTGAGAATAAAGAGCGTAGATGGCCATGAGGGTCAGAGGAAGTCCGACGGAAATGATAGCGCTTGTCACCACTTTTGTGGCTATTTCGGCTACTTTAGTGTGATTCTGACTCGGGGCGTCAAAGGGGTTGAAGGCAAAGGAATGGAGGAAGTCAGGGGTATGGAAGTAGAAGTTGTAGTAGTCGTAGTAGTCGTAGTGGTAGTAGTAACTGTGGTGGTAGTAGTGATAAAAGTCATGGCTGTGAAAGTGGCCGTGATAGTAGTGGCTATTATTATAGCCGTTGTAGTGTGAAATGTTGTCAATGTAGTGATAATCCATTTTTCAGAGTGAGACCTGCAGATGAAGAAATTGGGTTTTAGAGAGGCAGCTTATTGTTTAAAATCTACCTAACATTGATCAGTGACCCTCTGCCCTCTGGTTTTGGATTAGGAGTTTTACAGGACTGAGTAAAAAACGGATGCATTATGTTTGTGTACAGATGCACTCTGCCTTGTTGGTGTCTTCCCACTTTTCATCTAACGTGTGACCGACGTTCATTTTAGTATTTTGCATATCTCAGCTATCATCATTTCCTGGAAAAAAATGCAAATGTTTTTGTAAATACCTGTCAGTGGATTATAACATATTTGCTCAGAACAACTGACATAGTTATAATTATAATAATAATGGTGATAATGAAAAGAGGAGGAAGAATATACATAAGCATTTTTTAGATAAACACTTCTTTCCTTTCCATAACATTATATTCTTTATTTGACATTACATAAATGTGTTTGTGACCTAAGTTTTTTAATTGTTTTATTATTATAATTATTCTCTGGTATCTCTGTGCTATATGAGAAAGTACATTTCTTAAATGTCAAAATTTTATTTGAAGAAAAACCTTACCCACAAAATGTGCCCTTCATATATCACTTACTGACCCAGTTTACCATGTGAGAAAAACACAAAATCTGACAAGGTGATCCTACTTAAACAAAAAAAAAAAATCTAGGAAACCTTGATGGAGGTAAGTAAAAAAAATATATTAATCTTACATTACATAAATTTGTGTCTAAATGCAAAAAAGCAACCTCAGTAAATAAAGTTAATCTGACTAAACTTGGTCATGGTCATGACTAACCCACGTAAGTTCTGTTTTGTTAACATGTTTAAAAATATACAAATATGACTGACTAGTTTGCAAAAAGTAGTATAAAGACAAAAGAGAACTTGGTTTATTGAAGTTGCTAACTTTGATTTTACAAAATATTTTTCAGATTGACAGTGCAACTCTTTAATACCTGAGCAAATTGTCTTGATTTCTTTCAAAAACATGTGAGGTTGATAAACAGATTAACAAGAAATAGCCCCAAAAGTTGCAAGTAATTATTTAAAAGTTACAAGAGAATTACCTTAAAAAAACCCAGTACCTCAAGAAAATGCTTACTTTATATCCTTTTTCCCCTGTAATATAATCACTAGAGTTGTAGAGTTATAAATACTGTTTTCTGGACATTTTCTCCTTGTTTTTGATCATATTTATTTATTCATATCTCTTTTTTGGACCATTCCAGTGTTTCTGAGAAAAATTAAACCAGGTTTAAATGCTAGTGAAAAACACAGATGTCGACCCAGGTGTTAAAAGATTAACAGCATTTTTCAAACTCACACAACTCGTGCAGTACAGTCTAAGTCTTATTTATCCAGACGTATGCTCACTACTTCACAACACATACATTCTCACTAAAACACAGTACGATTAAACAAACTTCTGCATAAACCGTCTCATGAATGCATGGTCAAGCAACCCCTTTAGAGAAACATTAAAAAAAACTTATCAAATTCAAGGTAACACTGGATGAGTGATTAATCAAGCCTTTAAATGGTAATTTTAAAGCGGAACTAATTTCTAGTTTATAGGAAGAGAGGAAGAGAAAATACGAGTAAATTAAGTTAAATTTAACAGCAGAAAACAGTACACCCTCAGTTCAAGGCTGGCACACAATCTGCATATTAATCTTCATGACCATTTGCAATCTGTTTTCCTCACAAATTTCATTACATATAGAAGAAAACAAATTATGTAAGAAAATGTACCTTCAATCCCTCAGAGACCACAGCAAGCGGGATCAGTTCACTTCGCCAAGTTTTCTTTTCTTCGTTGCATCAAAAGAGTCTTCAGTAAATATGATGAACAATGACATGCCACATAGTTTCCTAAACATCTACCTGCTTCTACATAATCAAATGTAGGCAGGCAGAACCACAGTTTATGCAAAGTACACCTGAGAATGTCACAGTAGCATGCAAGTTTGGGCATCAACAAAAAAAATATCCCCTTAACTGTGAATGGTTAGTATTGTTTTGTACAATTTTAGAATGAGAAAAAGGAAAAGATCATCATTTAAAAGTTTGCGCACCCCAAGATATGTGTTCAGGCTTCAAAGGTTTAAATACTTGTGGAAGGTCTAAAGGAAGCACAAGAAAATGGATGTCCATCCAGGTTTCAAAGGGTTAACAGACCCCAGGGGCTTATGAGGAATCTCACCTCAATACGACAATAAACAAATATAAAACCCATCTTACAGGGAATATTCCCACAGTGCTGGCTGACGTTACCTGCAAGTTGCAATAATGTTTTAAAGAAAACATTTTAATCTAATTCAAAGAAGCTTTCAAGGATGTTTATCATTATCAAATAATTTCTCTGTAATGTTAAATGTCGAGAAGTGAGAGATCATACAATGTTCTTTTATAAAACGTTCCCACAATGTTACATCAGAACAAAGGTTCTCAAAGCAACATTCAGAACATGTTACTGAGGACTGAGATTACAGAACATTTCTTTAATGAAACATTCCTGTTATGTGATATGTTAAGACAAAAAAATAACATTTTTACGATGTTTATAGAAAATGTTACCGTAACTTTAAGAATGTTGTGGGAACTAAATGAAAACTTGATGCTGAAAACATTACCAAAACATTCTTTGTACCAATATCAGAACGTTTTTAAAACCAAACATTGTGAGCTGGGAAGTCCTGTAATCAATAAAAGTAAAGAAACAAGCCAACAAAGTCAATAAGAAAACAGAAAGTCACATAAATCAACCAAAAAACAATAAACAAACATAATCGAAAAATAGCAGAATAATAGCTAACGGGTCAAGTTCAGGTCTGAATTCAGCTTTGCTTTGGTTGTCAAAGGATTTTTTGAAATCTGGAATCTGTTTTTAAAGTTTCTATATCAAAAGAGTTATGATTGTGATTGTCATTTCCACATCCATCTCTCTTCTCCTCACTTATCTAAATACTGCACATGTTTTGCGTCATCTGAAGTTATTAATACTTTACTAGTTAATTACACAGTCAAATATTGGTTTCCTCAATTTTGAATTTAGGGGAAACAAGAGGAAGCTGACTTGCAGATTACAGTTTGAATATTAATTTGTATTCCCGCTCTTTCTGAGTGCTAAGTGATGTTCTCCTAGATTAATGCAAATGTCCAGCTAATTTCATCCATTGCACAGACTACTTTTTTGTGCCAAATGTGGACTGCCCAGCCCTGAGGGCAACTGCCCTTTTTGCATTGTTGAAAATGCACAAAAATAAGGATGAAGTACTATAATAATATAATGCAGAGTGAGTATTTTAACACTTTAAGTACATTTTGCTGATTATTGAAGTAGGAAGTTGAATGCAGCAGATGCACCAAATCCATAATGGAGTAGGCAGTTATGCTAAATAACAAAAAGCAGCTTAAAGAAAACAGATGGATGATTGTTGTGTCCTCTCACGCAGTACACCATAAATAAAAACTCGTCTTTGCTGTGGACTCATGGGGTATTTTTAGTGAGCGTTTCCTGGGAGACAGATCTGTGGCCCTGGTGAAAATGGGTCATCAGACCCGGCCCAACACGGCTCTGCTCTGCTCTGCTCTGCTGAAACCAACTACCATAACCTGGCCATGTCTCCCAGTCCCACACACACACACACACACACACACACACACACACACACACACACACACACACACACACACACACACACATACACACGGTGTAGAGGTGATCAGTGATGGCAAAAGGCTGACAGGTGTGGAGAGGGGGCATGTCCAGGTCTGCTCTGTCTGCTGCTCGGAGATTCTGCACCTGGTTAATGTGGAGGAAAGCTCCCTTTCTCTGTGGGTGTTGTGGGTGTGTGTGTGTGTGTGTGTGTGTGTGTGCACACGCATGCATGTGTGTGTGTGCATGCTGAGGAGGATGCAGGATTAGCTCACCTGCTGCAGTGGCACAGTGATAAAATATCTCTCTCTGTATGGACTCTGGCATCTGCTTCCTGCAACTAACAGCCATGTTATTCTGATTCATAGAGTACACACATACACACATACACACATACACACACACACACACACACATACACACACACACACAAGCTGATGTGCACAGTCAACACCTTGTCCAGAGCTGTTGACCCAAAGACACCGGCGAGCACAAAGATGGATGAAGACATGAATGCTTGGGTGGACATGAAAACCAAGACAAAGAGAGATGAAACGGCAGGAAGACAGAAAAAAGCACTATAGATGAATGAACATAAAGCCAGACTGAAAGACATCATCTGCAAGGGAAGTGGAAAAAAGTCATTTTCAAGAGTTTGTGGAAAGAAATGCTCTGTGGGGACTTCTTTGGATTGAAAAATGCAAGAAAAGAGCGTTTGAGGTGAAGAACCGACCAGGGACTGTTCAATATGTGACAAATGAGGTGTCAAACCGCACAACATGCTCGAAATATCAAACATTGCTGCTGTTGATCGTTGCTGCTGATCCACTAATGCCGCACACAGTGTCAAACAGAAGGTAGGTCTTCCTGTTTGTTTCTCTAAGGAAAGACCACATGGGGCCTACAGACTACTGTTCCCTGAATGCAGAGGTCTGCAGACTGCACACAAAAACAACAGGAGCCACGATAACATCCACAAACTCGTTCTCTTGACATTGTGTGCAAAGTGAGGTCTTCACAGATAATAGAGAACCCCAGTAATCAGTCCTAAAACCCAGAAATCAGTTAACATTTCAGCACCTGTGGTTTCACGACGTCAGCAGCAACATGCTGAAGCAACTGATGGAATTTTTAGAGTATCTGATGATTTTAATCAACTCCTCCTTCAACTCCGAAGATGTTGCAGGATCAAGGACAAATTTTAATTTTGTTTTTTTAAACTTTAAAAATTACTAAGAAAATCTACCTTCTTCTACCTTCCCTTGTCTCAAAGTCAATGTTTTTTTTTAATGCTTTTTATGTTAGAGGCCTAAAATTAGTACACACAAGCTGAAGAGACGTTCATGTTTTATTCTAAAAGCTTTTATGTGTCTCGAAGGCGGTTGCTAACAAATGGCTAAATGAGACTACAGAATATCATCACACCAAACACAGATTTACAGCCTCGGAGATGTGGTGATGCGTTTGGAGCCCAACATTAGCTTTTTACTTGTGGTGACTGGTTTCTCACCCGACATCTGATCCAACTGATCGAGGTGATTGGTAATCAAACATTACAAATTTTACGAACAAGCTTCGATGCTTTTTTAATGCACTTACTACCAGTAATACTAGTAGTTAAAATAGGTGCTGAGTTAGGAATATTTCACAAATGGTACTGTCAGAAAAGTATTGACTAGAGTTGGAAAAATCATATTGTTAGTATTTTATTACTAGGCCTAATATTTATTTATTTATTTATTTATTTATTTTGCCTAAAATTTCATAAAACATTTGCGCCTTAAGTCTAGCACAGCCAGACCTAATGTCGCTGTTACTCTCAACCAGGTGCAGACTGGAGGTTTTTCTCCTACTGGGCAGTTAGTAGAATTATAGTAATCAAATCTGATTCAAATAAAAACAAACAAAAACATGAGTGACCTTTTCAAGGTTTCCAGCTGATAAAAAGGACTTTTAGCTTCGTGCCTCAGATGAAGAAAACACGATTGCACAACCTTTATCCTTCCAGTATCAGACGAAAAGGTCAGAATCCAAAATCCTGTTCAGGTCTCTGAGCTAATATTAGACAACATGTTACTGAGAATGTTGTTTGTTTGTTCGGAGGAGGAACGAACAGAAGAATCTCTGATCTCATGATTTATCAGAAAGGAAATAAAGGCCTTAGTGGGGCTGCATGATATGCTAAGAATATTGTGATTATCTTTGAGAAATATTAAAACTGTGGTATTAGACATAATTTTAATGGGAATAGTAATTTTCGCATTTCATGTTTACTTAAAAAAAATATGAAATTGATGATAATGTGATGTTTTGCTGGGGTCTGTACCATCAAGCACATTCCATTACGTCTATAAAATGATTTATTTAACCGGGTACCGGCACCACAATTCATTATTTATTATGGCATGCTGTGACACATTTTGCCTTTATCCAAAACGTTTCCTGCAATTTGGATATTGTACTTGGCCATATTGCAATTTTGATGATATTTCCATCAATTATGCAGCCCAAGACATTAGATATCTAATGTCCGTGCCTATAAGTGAATAGCATACAGAAAGTGTACAAAATGCATGCATGTGCATTGCTATCTGTTTTCTCAAAATACATTTAAACAAAGAAAAATAGAAATCCAAAACCTTGCAGGTCATGCACATTGTTGTCTGTTACATTTTTATGAATGGGGCAATGACACTGTGTTCACTGTCTCGTTCAGCAACTCAACAAATAAGCATCTCTTTATGAATATGACCAAAGTAGGATGTTGTCAAAAAATAATTCCTGCAGTGCTTATATGAAGTTGCTTATATCAAGTGAAAAACTATCCGTCTTATATATAAATTGCTTTTGATACAGGCGTCACTTTATTTAGATGTGCGATCAAATACTGAAATGTTATTTGTATGTGTTGCAAAGTCTTTGCTCGACATACATATAAAAAATGACTTTTTGCAGTTAAACTCCACACTGTTGTAGTTTTATGCCGAGGGCTGCTACAGCTACCAAATATTACCAGTAGCATTTCAGGACTGGGGGGGACACTGACCCCTTATCTTTGACTTTGGAGGGAACATAAAACCCAATGCTTACACCCCCCACATAGATGGCATGGCATGTATGTGTGCTGAGCATATTGGTGTCACAAAGTTCTGCTACACTTGCTGATTTCAGATCATGTCAGTGCAGATCAGAGTGTTTCAGGCGTCTCCAGTGATGGTTCGCAGCTGCATGCACCGCCTGGCTGGACAATCAAATCACAGTCCATAGTGAGCACATACTGTGCAGGACACAGGACATACAGGCTTCATCACTGTTCCAGCAGTCAGAACAATATGTGGTGTAAACTGGAGCACTTGGTTTGGTTCCCTGGGTCTTCCATTAGTTCGGCACTGTTGACTCTTGGTTTGATTATGGATATGATTTACATGTTAATTACACCTCTTGGCTTTTATATTGCATAAACATGCGTTTCTTCTTCCTGTTAAGTCCTGTTTGACAT
The DNA here is from genome assembly GCF_026936395.1 of Plectropomus leopardus. NCBI lineage: Eukaryota > Metazoa > Chordata > Actinopteri > Perciformes > Serranidae > Plectropomus > Plectropomus leopardus. Next base: position 2,885,975 of record NC_142176.1, on the reverse strand, counting down.
TTTGTATAGAGAACAAGATCCATAGAAAATGTATTTTAGTAAATGTAATAACTTTTTATAGAGCATAAGTTTTGAATCAAATTGAAGATCGAGCAATGTTTGGATGGAACTTGTCTTGAAATCTGCAAACCAAGATTTTTAAAAAGTAAATTCTGTCCAGTTTTATATTTGGGTTATGGTTTCCACTTCAGCTGACCTGAACTTACTTAATTTGTAAGACACCTCTTAAAATCTTTTTATATACTTTTATTTTTCTGATTGTTTAATCCATTTGACCTATTTTACTCCTTTTCATGTTGTATAACTCAGTGTACTTGAATTGTTTGTGTAAAGCACTTCATAAGGGTTTTTTGTAACTTTTGTTTTGAAAAGCACTATAAAAAATACAGTTTTTCAGAATAAGGAAAAAAACTGGTATAATTTGTGCATGTAAACATAGTCAGTGAGATGTGGTGTGGAGCAGGTGGCCTGCATGTAAATAAATACACATATGCATTTGCATACATACTTTCACCCACATCTACATATATGCACACATAAGCCCATATAGGCATACCTCCACATAATGAGTAAATAAGTAAGTTAAAGAATAAATCAATGGATAACTAAAAACTATATTCTGTAGCAATGATACTTAACTTGCAGCCCATGGGCCAAATCTGCCCCCTGATAGGGTGCTGGGTGCCCCCTCCCCCAACATTTTTTTAATACAGAGTGCCAGAGTGCATAAAACCATAAAACAGCATCAAAATAAAGCTTGTTTTATTTTGATGCTGTTTTATGGTTTTTTAAATATATATATTTAAAAAACTGCCAGCAGAGGATTCCACACACTCCCCAACAGAGGTCCTCGCTAAGAAATGTCCGAAAATCTACAAATGTCCGAAAATACAAGAAACATCCTTAAATATGAGAAATGTTCTAAGATCCTAGAAACATGCATGGAGCTGCTGAAACTGGCCCCTGGCCTCCTGTCATTATGCAGAAATGGCCCCCGAGTAAAGGAGGGTTGAACATCCCTGTTTTATAGTCTACTGCAGATACAACTCTAGTCTTCCCAAAAAAGTCTTAATGCATGAAGCAGACTGTGACAATCAGAGGTTTAATGGAGGTTTTCGCCCTTATCTTACATTTCATTGGTATTCTGTGGTTTATATGTGTGCCGCATGGAGTCTCTAATTTAGTAAACATGGATTGTTTCTAATTAAAGTTTTTGGGACTAAAGCATCAGACCCGAAAAGAGATAGACCACTAATAGAACCAATGATGAATGAGTCTGGAGGGTGCGTGCTTATTTACATTTCCCGGCTGTGTTGTGCAGCGCTGGTATAAATAATGGGGCTGTTAGGAACAAAATACTAAAACCACAAAGCACTGTGCAGGGTTGTGACGACATTTTTTTCCCAGAACAGGTAATAAAAAATGCTCCAACAGTTAATAAGGAGCCATCAGTCAGTGCAGATCAATATATCTGCACAACCTCTGGCAAATGCTCAGATCCAGACACAATGTGTCCTGTGTCTAATGAGGCAGAGAGTCAGAGTGGAGGTCGGGGTGGTGGATGGAGACTGATGTTCACGCCTCGGCATGAACCTGCAATTAATGTTTTTGTTGTTGTTTATTTTAAATTTGCATCACAATCTTTACTTGCCTCTAAGGTTATGATATAAAAAAATGCAAAAATGTAAAATGTCATTCAGCCTTTCCACTTAAAGCTTTTACTTTTACTGCTTACAACTAACATTCAAGTGCAATATCAATATATGTTAAACATTTAGTAATGTGATTCATCTGTCAAGCTTCCCAGCTTGCAGGGAACATTCCTCACAACATTGGTTAACATTACCTACAAGTTGCAATTATGTTTTAAAGAAAACATTTTAATCTAATGTACATATAATGTTTTAAGCATGTTTATCTCTTTAGCAGCTGACGTAACACTAAAACTGCAACCTTCTGAGGAAATCAACATCTTCTCATCCCAACTCGTCACGTGTTGAAGCTTTGCCAGTTGGTGTCCGTGTTACTGAGTATACGTCTGCGTCCTTGTCTATGCTCCTGGAAGCTACCATGATTTCAACAAATGCACATGGGATGTATGTGATGTCACAGCATGCAGAAGGCAGTATGGTCCTTATGTTTACACAACAGTGCAGCTCGTACGCTGAAAGCACTGACAGAGCGGCGCTATTTGATGAGTTCAGAGTGAGAACAGGCTGGGACCCACCCAGCTCCTTCCCGCCTGCCCTGTCAGCACCCTCGTTCTCCTTATATTACATTGTTACTGGCAGTGTTTCATGCACACATGACAGGTCATGTACAGCCGTGTTCTCAGGTGATGCCACCTGCGCACGTACTTGGCAAACTCGGCAGGTGTCGCCCGGCCTTCTGCTGGCGTAAAATAACACTGCAACTGGTTCTGTCTGGCTTTGTCCTCACCTGATGCCGTCCGGTAGAGGGTAAAGGTGCCTTTTGGTGTCATGCACTTACATCAAAAGCACTGATAGAGTGGAGCTATCTGACCAGTTTGGAATGACAACGGGCTTAAATAATAGAATCTGTGTGATGCTTCACGCTGCAAAGGACAATGTCGGGCGTTGACCAAGCAATCGACTTTGCTCTTTAAACTTTCGTCCCAGACATTAAATTTTAGTTCTCCATTTAATTTGTCTGCTCATGCCTGTTTAAGTCCTGTTTTGCTCAACAGAAGCTTTAAGCAGACATTTTTCAAAGAGTGTGAAGGAGGGTAGGAGGGGAAGTGGACAGGTCCAACAAACACTGGACTTTAACCCAGGATGAGATTATGTTGGTTACTGAGAAATGTGGGTAAGGAAGTTTTTTTTGCAAAGCAATCGTTCTCTATAGGAAGCATGCTGGGCAGAAGACTGTGGTAGAAAGGGGAGACATTTTTTCCACCATGCAAGAATGGATGGTGAATGTTTAGGATAAAACCACCTGCATTTTTTAAAGATATTCTGATGGCTTGATAGTGTGGGATGAAGGGAAAATAATTGAATCTCTTGTGTTTCTTGTTTGACTGCAGCTGCCATCACAGCCCCTGGGGCTCATGCAAACAACACCACCCTAATGAATAATGAATATTAATGATTGCAGGTTAAAAGTCCTGCTGAACAGGTCATGGTCATCCTGTAAATGGACATAATTGTCCGAAAGGTAAAACAGAGACAGCAAGGACAAACCTTACCGATGTCAAACAGTCACAGCATTGTTTCTGATAATAAAACCATCATCAGATCTGCAGAACAGATAACAGAGACGGAGGACACAATTTGTTACGTTTAAATATACAAACACGCTCGTTCACATGTACACCTGAGGATTGATGCTATGCATGATAATGGTAACAGCTGTGTTTGTTAATCCCACAATTAGTGTATTAAATAATGAAATAAAAACACGGACCTGTCCCTGCTCTTCCAGTAGATTTTGTGCCAACAAACTAGGGATGGATGAGAACACCATAACTATACATTCCAGCACCTACATTTTCTGTATTATCTGTTTACTGAATGGGTGGAATTTAAACTGGACAAAGGTGTGCTTTAAATGAAAAATGTGTGGGACCTAACCAGAAGTTATTTTAAACCTGAAATTAGTATGTGTTGAGCAGAAGTTGCTATATTTATTATTTTTTAGAAAAATATTTACGAAACAATCTCAGGATTGAGCATCTGAACCTTTTTGATCACAAGACTAAGAGATTAAACCAACATATCCTCAAACAACAGTTCATATGATACACGACGATTTTGTGTCCCATGAATGACGTCATGTCCTTAATGTTAAGTTACACGCTTAATATATATTTATAGAGGTAAGGTTTAGGCAGGTAAAGTTGCTGTAGTGATGATGCACCTTAAAACGATACAAAATTAACATTACTAGTCTGGGGATGTGCGTGCCAAAACCTTGTACAGACCAATATATTAGTGCAGACTTTGCTAAAGAGTAAAATAAAAGCAAATAAATAGGCTAAAAAGAAATCTGTTTTTGTCACGATATAGGTTTTTAACCACTCTATTTCTGACATTAGAGCTGCAGTTCCACCTTGCAGAGTGGTGCTGTCTGTGTTTTCACTCATTGACTCAATGGGCAGAAAAAGAAGTAAGTCCGCGTTATTTATAAAGCATTTTTATACAAAATGTGCATGGGCAGCAGGTAAATGAGACAAAGGCCTTTTTCAGTCTCTACCTATTCACGATTCTCAATGCTTATATGCAATTTTATAGTGACTGGGCACACATCGAGGAGAAAAATGAATGCAGACAGACAGACGGACAGAGTTTTCTTCATTTTATAGAAGGATTCCAACACCAGGCTCCTGAGATGTTTTGCTTCCTTCTTTACTCCCGTCACCACATTTTTGTAACGTGATCGCAGCCTTCTTAAATGTGTGGTTTTTACATGGATTGCCGGCTCATGATTAAGTAAGATATGAACGAATTTTGTTTAAAAAAATTACCTACTGTTCTGGATACTCTTTCAATCCCAGTATTTGGCTCAACCCTGCAAACAAATATATTTTAAGCCAAAACATGATCTTTACCTAACCATAAGCGAGTGGATTTGTGCCTTAATATAACCACACCTTCACCACCTCATTGTTTAGCAACATAAAATCTCAACATAACTGCTACAAAGTAATGTACAAATGTATCTGTGGTTTGCAAAACGTGCAATTTGAACATTTTTTCTGGCTATTTGGGGAAAACCCATTGTCACACGATAAATCATAGTTTGTGTGTTTTCAGAAGCCGTCATGTGACTCGTGTATTTTACCACTGATGGCGCTGAGGGAAGTGTGTGTGGCTGCAGACTAAAGAAGGACCATTTATCTCAGCACTCTAAAAGCCATTAGTTTTCATTTCCAACTCATGGGAGAGATAATAGGGCATGTTCAATTTACATCAGCCGACGGAGGAACCCTGCAGGCAGACACGCCTCCGAAATATGTTTGTTTGTCAGGTGCCTGGCAACAGACACACACACACACACACACACAATCAGTGTCAGCTTTGCTTCAGTGACTCTCGACATATGACAGAATTATAGACGCGCTTTCAAAACCTGAGCTCCGCGTTGCTATTGATTTCGCCTCCTTTGGGTCCACTCCACCTCATCCCCTCCTCCTCTTTTTCTTCTCTCCGTCTCACCGTTTTTATCTCACGGTCTCTTTCCAATCCCACTATTCATAAAAATGGAAGTCTACCAGCGAGCGGCAGGTTATTGTGGTGAGTAGATTATTGTTGAGGGCAGCACGGGCCAAGAGGGGGAGGCCAAACGACCATGATCCACGAGATAAGGCCGTCTCTCTCTCTCTCCCTGCCTTCCACCTGAAATCTTCTGTTTAGGAATGTTATTCTTTTTCTCCTTCCATTTAGGAGATTACAGGAAGAGAGATTACCTGCTGGCCTCGTGCCGGCCCACACATTGATCTGAGGGGCAAAGGCTCGGGAGCCGACAGAGCCAAACTTGTTTTCTTTACGTCGTTTTGTTTCACCACATTTGTCTTTCGCTGAAATACCACAAAGGGTTCATAAGAGCTTGGATTGGTCCGTTTTGGGCTGTTTGTGTTTCTTCCTACATGGCGCTCGTGTTAACAAGTTAGAGCAGCCACACTGCCTGCATGTGTAGTGCTGGTCAGGGGCATCTCAGCTGCCTGCCAGCTGCAGCACATCTACAGAGAGACGGTGGCTCGCCAATTTGTCTGGCGTGCAAAGCGTGGTTGTCAGCAGAAATAGACAGTAAAAATGGTGTTTTCATAATAATATTGTCTCTATACCACCTTTTACCTCAGTTCAGTTTAAAAGTCTCTCTCTGTCACAGAGATGAGGAAATACAAAAATGTCTGTTTCACTGTTTACTTTTCCTGCTCCTGTTTCAAAATAAAAGTCCTCTGACAACATTTCTGTCAACAGAATCCCATCAGTTGTTGACACAAGGCATTTTTATTGTGACATATTTGCAGGACCGTGTTGCTGACAATGCATGAGCTTTCACAACGTCATAAATGAGTGGAATTAGTTCTTATAAGTGTGGAATTATAGCAGCAGGCAGCCCTGCAGAAGCGTCACAACCACAGTGCTGCCAGTGTGAACACCACGAGCATGAACCCCTGAGGACATATACATAATTTTGTCCACTCGTCTACCTTTAAAGACTGTAGATCTCTGCTTCTCCCCCTGAGTATGCAGATTTGTGTGAAGTCTTCCACTCTCCCACCTCACCACCCATAAGACTGTTCTATTGATCTTTTACCTGGCACCTGTCCACCGTGCAGCTGCCTCTACTCCCTTTCCGTGTGCACACGGGGAGAAGAAGCCTTACCACACTGCTGACATTTACAATAAAGTGCAAGAGCCATCCTTTCTGTTAAGCATTAGATATGCCTGCAGGGGAAAAATCACATAGTCATGATGTTAAATGGAGGTTTTTGACTCTTTCATGCATGAAATCAGTTTTTCATACCACCTGTTTAAACAGTGTAAAGACATAAAGGCTTTGTGAACACACCTTATTGGGAAACAGGTTAATATAGGTCAAAATATTACAAATAAGTTCAAGTTTTAATCATGTTCAGTGCATTATTTATTCCTACAAATGACTGTAGTCTTGATTGTTCAACAGTAAACACTGAAAATGTGATATTAAATTATTGGTATTTTTTTAAATGAAAAGCATGATTGGTGTGTAACTGTGTGTGTTGGCAGGTCTTCAGCTCTGCCAAGAACCTTCTGTCAGCATACTGAAATATATGCACATACACACACAGGTTGTTGAGACACTTAATACGTGACACTCTTTTACAATTACTCTCATCACCTAAAGCAAACACGGAGACACACACACACACACACAAACACAGACTGAGGCTCGCACACACACACAGGGGCACACACACAAACGCTCACACACACACACACACACAGTGGCAGCCAAGCGTAGCCTGGCCGAGGCAAAGGAGATTATGATGGCAAATTGTATCTCAGTCTTTTCTGTAAACCCCTGAAGCAGAGCTGGAATGGAAACAGAATAGAAAATAGAGACAGAAAACAAGGTGGACCAGAGGGAGAGGACAAAAAACAATAGCAATTAAATATCCATCCATATATCTGTGCCTGGTGGCACATCTCACTGAGAATAATAACGCCTTCTCTGTCTCTCTCTCTCTTGCTATCTCTCTCTCTCTCTGTCTGTGTGTGTGTGTGTGTGTGTGTGGCTCAGATATTAAAGGGTAGATGGACCCGAGGCAGAGAATCACTGATGAACTGTGAACTGTGATGATAAGCTCGAAGACACTCCTGAATAAAAACAGAAGTAGAGGAAAAGCAGGGAGAGAGTGATGGAGGGAGAAAAGATGTTGAAGTGGATGAAACAATGAAAAGATGACAAAGCAAACTGTCGACAGTTTCCTCCAGGTTTCAGCATTTCATCTGTAGTTCTTAGCACCTTTCAAAGACTCACTCAGTTTCAGTGCACAGTTAAGTGGAGCTGCGGTTAGAGCTCGATTACGCCATTTAATTGGAATATTGTCTTAGTACCAGTTTATATGCACCGGGGAAGAATCCATTTATTACTGGAAGTTTATCCGACTCTACCTTAGTAGGTGGCGATATGCCCCCTTTCAGCTAGTTATTGGCCCTTCTTTTGGTTGACCTGTTACATCACATACCAAACAAGTTGGCAAGTGACAAACAGGTTGCATGTTAATGGTTAAAACTTGATAACTTTTAAGTGAACATTTACAGCCTGTTCTCATTCCAAATGCATAAAATAAAATAGCATCGCATTTCCAGTGCTTTTATGTGTAAGAGTATGACCCTAAAAGTTTAGCTTAGCTTTCACATGTGCATGGAATGCCACAGGACAGCGTCAGTTATGAGACCAAGGCCGGACAGAACCAGATCCTTCCAGATCGGGTTTCATGAAACCCGCCGCGTGCATATCTAAGGCAGCAGTACATACATTGTGCTTCAGGCAATGAAGTAATGTAAGATTGTGTCGGGTGCCTATAGGGTGGGAGAGGAGATGAATGGGTCAAACAAACCCCGAATTTGATGCCTGGAGTCCAGTGTTTGCTTCCTGTTTAACTGTGACTTTTGTTTTCTACATCTTACCATGTGCATCTTTCCCCAAATCTTAACCTTGATGGCCACCATGTTGCTTTGTGTTTCAAAAGGGATGAGCGACCTGCATGTCACCCACCAGCAGGAGTGTTTTCTGGTCTGGTGCATTGGTGTATTCTGGTAGATGAAGGTTGTTTTTACCTCTTGAGCTGCAGTTGGTGAATGCTGCAGTCTTTTTCTTCCATTTTTTTCTGGTCATGTAGAGACAGCTCAGTTTTCCAAAAAGAATATCTTTCCAGCAGTGGAATATTTCTTTTGGTATTCTTCTGCACTGTGATTTAAAACTGAAACAATAAGAGTTGAGTTGAACAGTAATATTGATACTCGTGTAGTTTTCCAATGACAAATTTTACGGATATAAACACTGAAACAGGTTACTTTCAGTGTCTTTGCTGAGAACCGTGCATCACATTGAAAAAACATGTGACTCCTCAAATCTCTTGATGAACTGCAGTTGAGCCGAACAACCAGACCGTTTTCATTCTGAACTTGAATGACAGCATGGTACTGTTTTTTAGTGCTTTTGGTGATCCAGATGACCAAAGGGCCAAATGCCGTTGTACAGCATTAGGTTTCAACGCAGCCAGACACAACTGTTTGCAGTGTTATTATGAGCTGACGGATGGCCAAACAGCACCTGTCACTTACACACGATTCACTGACAGGCGGCATCACTTCAGAACGTGGCTGGATGGAATCTGTGGCATGTGCATGAAATGTGGCAGGATGGCATCACGTTGAAACACTGCCAGTAACAACATAATATAACGAGCACAAGGGCACGAAGGTGGATGGGTCCAACAAACCCTGGACTTTCACGCATGAGTCTGGTCGTTGCTTCCTGTCTGAATGTGATGGGGTTTTTTTCTCTATACCTTACCATTTGCCTCCTTCCCGTAGTCCTAACCATCTGTGTCAGAATGTGCATTTACTGATGTCCTGGCGTTGGTCGCCATATGCTGGTTTTGTGTAAACATAATCACCTGCTGCAACATCCCACCATGTGCTTTTATGACATCAAGGTAGGTATCCCAGAGCATAACAGCAGAGGCAGTGGGATACCTAGAGCGTAATATGTAGACGTGGAAATCCACTGCAGAGCATGTGGGATGAGAATGTGTTGGCACTGGTCACACAGGCAGTGTGTCCCAGGCTTGATCTCTGTTTTTGTACAAATATTGGAGATTAGATCTGTACCAAATATCAGAAGTTTATATTTTTCCTGTCAAGGTTTGGAGAAATGTGCTCATTTGAAAGTTTTTCTTGCAGGTTCTGCCACAGAATGACAGCTGTCAGCGCAAGAGCAGCTGCAGGCGGCCACTACAGTACACTCCCATTTTCTCAGCAGGAGGCTCTGCTGGAGCTGCTTCCTCCTGCACTGACACTCAAACCCGTGTGGAGACAACTAATATCCAGCTACAAGACTCCTCAATAAAAGCTAAATTTATACCGTATACAGGCTGTTTTTTTTCTCAATACTTTACAATGTCACAGTTATGACCTCATTTCATCGTGTCATCTTCTTCTGTAGTGGTCCCTGGGTTTTCTTACTTACTTTGATTTAATTCATAAATGAGAATTATTTTTTTTAAAACAATAATGTCAAACCACCAAACAATGATTTTGTTGTTCACAATAGATTTTAATTTCTCACCATCTGCACTTCCAGTAGGCAAAAGATGTACAATTGTCTACAATTTCCACTCCGGTAACCACTTGCAAATGGCTTGCTGATCAAAACTAATGTGTTGACTCCCAGTGAAATTGTCTGAAATTGACTCTTCACAACTCTGAAACAATCTCTGAGACATACATTTATATTCCACAAATATCAGCGACATGGAAAGTTTGTGATGTCTGCTAAATTGGCAAAATTCCTGCCGGTGACAGTCGCATCAAGCAATCATTTTTTTGATGTTTTTTTATGTCAAAGCTCAAATATTAATTTTCAGTTAACAGTACATGTAACATACAACTGCTCTTTGCTTTATTACCTCTTTCCATCACTCTCAAATCCTCCCCTTATCTGTACAGCTGAACTGGAACATCGATTACGTCTCTATGCTGATGATCTCTTACTTTATGTTAAAGGCCCACTTAACTGTGTAGATGATATTTTACAAATACTGACAACCTTTGGGTCATTTTCAGGTTACAAGCTAAACATCAGTAAAAGTGAGTGTTAACCTATGAACAGTGAACGTAACATTGCTACACAAATAAATTCACAGTTTTCATATGAGCATATCCTTTTTTTCTGTGTACTGCAGTGCTGCATAGTATTTTACTTTTCCCAGTAAGTTTTCGCCAACTGTTGAAACACCTACTGTTCCTTCCAGTTTTGCATATGACACACACATAGATTATAAGATCTGAGTTGTTAAAATGTATAATTTATTTGAAAAAATAGCTTTATTTGATGCAAATTAAATTATTGCACTAAAACCGACTTATACTATGTGGTAAAAACACAATCAAACTCATGTGTTTTTTTTTGTGAGACTTTACAGGTATTCTGATATTGCTCTCAAATTAGTCTGATTAAAAAAGAGGGGGCTTTTTTTTCTTTTACATTATTATTTGATAAATTAATTAAGCATTAAATCCTGAAACAACACTTACAACTACTGACAACTGCATCAGTCATAATTAGTGTGTAATAATGTGAACAGTTCATATAATAACAGCATATTTGGCTCCTTAAAGGTTGACAGCGGTAACATTATGGACACACTTAAAAACAGCCCAATGCAGCAAAATAAGATCATTTTTTTCCACTGATAATCAGCGGGACTATTTTGAGGTGTTGTATGAATTAGTCTTTCATCGCACTTCATGAAGGAAAGTGAGAAATGAAGGAATCGTGCAATCTGTGCTTCAGAGCCATCAAACATTCATGGCATATTCAGTCTGCGAGGCTGATGTCACCACCGCTGATGTGAGCCGGCGTGTGCACATGTGGAAAAACATGCACAACCTGTGGGAGGTTTTGATGAATGGATGTGTCGATAAGCCAAGTGGAACAGGCAACACAGGTATCGATACCAATAATGTATCAGAGACAAGCCAGTTTATCATTTTGGATTTCACTCATATTTAATCAGATTAATCAGATTGCTGCTCAAGATGCATGATCACCAGGGACGGGATAAGAGATTAAATCTGAAACGATTAGAGAGAAAACGGCTGACTCCTGGAGATCTGCATGGAAAGACTGAAGAGATTCTCTCTGAAATCTACACAATGCCTTGTGGTTTGTGGTGTGTGTGTCTGTGTGTGTGTAATGGAGCAGCTGATGCAGAGTTTGGCCTGCATGCGTCCCTCAGGGGAGTTCGCCTGCATCACTTCTGGCATTAAGCATCACAAGATTTCCATAATGCAGGTAGGAATTCAGACCAGGTAGACCAGAGCCAATAAATCACCCTGAAACTGAGGAGATACAGATGGAGTCAGAGACAGAGAGAGCGAGGGGAGGGGAGGGGAGGAGAGAAAAGCGTAGCGGGACTAAAGAAAATAGAGTGAGATAAACAGAAAGAGAGGAAATTGAGAGTGGGGAAGAGCAACAGAAAGCCAGTAGGGTAGAGAGATGGGGGGTTGGGGGGAGAATAATGTGAAAGGCTATTGCGTGGCAGCCAGAAATAGCTTGCCATCAATTAAGATAAGCATAGCAAGCGCTCCCTAAGACAGATGAATGCTCCATCTGAGTCCCAGTGTGTGTGAGGCCCGGGAAGCTCCTGTCACAGTGTCCCCCTTTACATCTCTCTCAGAAAGCCTATTGCATAAATAGGGGATTAAGCACATTGCTCACAGGCCCCATGCACCGTCTGCAAAATCAAAGTGTCCTTCAATGGGAAGAATACCCACACACATAGCCTGGAGTGAAGTACTTATCTTGTTAGGGCACAATGGAGGAAAGATAGCAGGTACTTAAAGAAGTGTCCATCCTGCATGCTGCAGTCCATGTGGGGGTCCAGATCTGATCATCAGTTAGACATGCAGTGAGAACTTATTGTTGTACTTTGGAACAAAAGACTAATGCACTAGAGTCTTCTTCCAAATTGCGTTGTTTTTCAGTAGACGGTCAGTTGCACAATATGAGCATTTAAGTTGCAGGTTCTGTTGCTACAGAAAGTTTGGTTAAAACTTGTGCAAGATTAATTAAAACATACAGTTTCTGCTCTGTTCAGCAGAGGATCTACAGCAAGTCTTGAGTCTTGTTAAGTTTCCTACAGATTGTGAGATGTCAGCAATCCTAATAGTTAAGTACAGCTACACTCTGCGACATGTATCTAATGGATTTGGGCACAACATCATGTTTGATGTATGCAGATTGTATGATGTAAAAAACACGAATTGAGCCCTTGCTATAACGACATTTATATGTATAGAAAAAAGTCAGAAGAAGAGGAAGAGAATGTGGATGTGGCCATGGCTGGAGATTTTGCAACGAGAACTTGGAGTAAGTATTAGCATCTACTGCTCTTTCTCCAAATGCACAGTCAAAGCGGCACTATTTTAGGAGTTCGTAATGACAACAGGTTTTTCGGTCTCAACCACTCGCAAGCATTCTGAGCCTACGGCGGGACTGATTTAACATTGCTGTTATCTACTCTGATCTTGGTTTTTAAGCTTTACTACTTTGACTTCCAGTGGTGTGAAGGCTTGTAAATACACTGCAGGCTTTCTCAAGTCTTTGATGTCTTTGATGCATGCTTTGTCCTCTCTAAGAGGAATTTCCAAAAGAGTCATCAAAAGAAACAAGACTTTTCATCCACAGTGATTGGTGCATGTTGTCTTAGTGAGTGTTGAGTTTATGTACATCATTTGAGATTTTTAACATTAATGTTCAAACCCACCTGTTTAGTTAATTTTTTAGTCCTGTCTTCTCTTGTAAATAACTATGATTTGTCAACCCGTTCTCGCTCCAAACTCTGCGGCCAAGTAATTGCAGTGTAATCATATGCCGATGGATGTCACCTGCCATGTCCACATGATACGCCCACTTGAAAAATCGGCCAAGTGTGAATAAGGAGCAGCTGGAAGGTGTGAGGTGGAAATACTGCCGGTAATTACATAGTATAAGGACGGCAAAGATGCTTATCGGGCAGGGGATAGTTCTCACAAAACCAGACTTTGATGCAGGAGTCTGGTGACCTCTTTCCCTTTGAAAGTGATGTTTTTTTCTCCTTCTCCCCATGTGCCTCCTTCCCCTAAACCGACCATCCGAGACTTTGTCACGTAATCCTAACCATCTGTGCCAGCATGTGTGCTTGTAGACCTTCTAGCGTTGGTTGCAGTGTGCTGTATGCCAGTCCATCCATGCTGTTGATGCCTAAATGCAACCACATGCCACAACATCCCACCATGTGCATTTGTTGACATCATGGTGGTGGCATCTCAGAGCGTAAACAGCAGACGCAGTAAGATACCTAACTTGTAGACTCGGAAGTCCACAGACAAAGCTGCAACATGGGACAAGTTGAGGTGAGAACATATTGGATTTGTGGAGAAGATAAACAGGTCATCGGCATAATCAAGATCTTCTAGCTGGTTCAAAAAAGTCAACTGGATGTCTCTTTGCTTGAGGTGGTCTTGCATGGTTTACTTAATGGCTATCAATAAGAGAATGTGGAAGATAAGAGCCTAAAACATATTAAACATGGTAATCATTACACCTGCTGAATATCTGCACGCATAGCATTGTCATTGTGAGCATATTAGCATGCTACTCAAAAATCCTTCAGTCCTGACCTTTGAAAAGATTCTTCGATGTTTATCTGATGAAGATGTACATAACACAGGAGTGGATTTATTATTATCACTCAGCCATGACGAAAAAATTTCATGATTGATTGGTTGGCATCTGCCAATCAAACTGTCTCCCTCGACACTACAAATAGAAAACTGAGATATTTTTATCGACGTCCACTCAGATATACTTTCTGTGTTTGTATGTTCTGAATGTGTTAGCAGGAAGCCGTCTCTCTGCTGACTCTGCGTCTCTCTCTCTCTCTCAGCCCATCTCTGGCTTTGCAGAATCAGGACTCAGAGAAAGTGGCATGCATCCACAGCCATGAAAAATGAATGTGATGTTTTGACGGAGCAAACATCTGAAGTTGCACTTTTTGGGGGAATTGTGTGATTAATCTTGAGGGCTGGCCTGGGAACTCGAGGGACTGTGCTGAACAAAGAGCAGGAACAAAATGGAAGCATAAGTCTGGAAGATGCATTTGAAAATGAGCCAAAGAGAGAAAAAAGGTTTATTTTCCCATCTGCCAACTCGTGCTTCAAATCACACACACACGCAGAAACACACACACTTCTATGCACACACTGCTCCCTGATGATGCTGTTTGTGTGGTCTGTTGGTTTATGGTCACATTAGTCTTTGGTATTAAAAATGAATGAATATAGATGAAGAATATAAAGAAACACTAAAAGTATCAAAAGATATCATTACTGATAAACTTTTCTGAATGCTTTAATACATTTCCTTCAGTCTTGCTATGAATTTATGTTACTCTTAATGACTGGGATTGGGCCAATATCTGTCTCCTGGTGGGTCGAAGACTTTGGTCGAGACTGAAATAACTATTGGATGGCTTGTGATGAATATTTGTGAAGACATTCATTGTAGCAAGAGAATAGATCCCAGTGACTTGTTTTAACTCTAGCTAGATTTATAAATGTGATTTTAAGTGAAATGTCTAAATAGCTGTTGCATGGACTGCCATTGGTCAGATGTCACAGATGTCTGTGGTCTTTGGGAACTTTGGTGAACTTTTTATCTAATCCTCTGAACAGGTCATCATTTAAAGTTTTCCAGTAATTTGGTTTCTCTGGCTATAACACTTTGGCTTTCTTGACAATGAGCCTCACATAGACGCTTAGTCTTATTAATTAATAAAAAAAATAAATAAAAAGGAAGTACAGTGACTGATTGTAGGAGGGCTTCCATCACAGACTTGCACAAAACTTAAGTGATATTTTAATTTCATTTTTTTAAACACAATTTATATTCACAATTTCAATATGCGCAATTTGAGGGTTAATGGAAACCCAACTTGTGAGACCATACTGTTAAACTAACTGTTACTATTTTTCGGTGCCAGCAAGGCTCCAACTAATGTCCCTCAATCTTCCACCTTTGGGGACATCAACTGTCTTTCAATCCACATACAGTGCTGGGCTCGTTAGTCCAGCTGCATTCAGACTGAACGCGGAAGATGGCTTTTGCGTCACACTGAGAACAGGCTGGTCTGTGGGTCAGATCCTGCCTCTCATCCAAATATGGTCACTTCTGTCTCTAAAAAGCCAGGATGGCGATGGCTGAAATGTGAAACTTGAGGCTTTTTTTATTGGAAATTATATCATTAGTGTAATATGTTACTAGTAATGTGCTTTTTCACAGCCTTTCTAGCAAAACTTTACTGACCAACACAGTCCAAATACACCTAACTCGTGTCGTGTTTTAATTTCAACAGTAAACACCAGGAATTACATTAATTTACATGAAATGCACACTCATTTGCACATGGTTACTTCTTCCAACACTTTCAAGTTTGAAATTTGAATCACAAAATCTGTTTGTTTCTGCAGATATGACTCATTCCTGAAAACCCACACAGATGTTCTTTGAGTTCTTTTACCTCCTGTTGAAGCTGGGCAGAGCACCAAACTCCACATGTTTGACTGAATTAACAGGAGAGTGATGAAGGTGTCATTCAAACACATTTTGCACATACCAGCGCTCTGAGAAGAGATCTAATCAGGCAAATAAAACACCTGTGAGAGTGAGCAGCGGAGCTCTAACATGGACAGTAAGTAGTTGTGGTGTCTCCGTACAGAGCTTCACCTTCTGTTCATGCGCTGGGAAGAAAGACATCAATCTGCCCTGAGTACGCTGATTAGATGCTTTATTAAACTCATTTAAGATCATTCATCCGCACAGTGAGAGCTTCAGACAGCCAGCAGCATCCTATGTACACACACAGTCAAAGATGAGAATATCAATGAGCTGAAATGAGAGCGGTGCAGACTGAAGGTCAGCTGCCATTATAATCAGGCTGCAGACTCGATGGCTCTAATGGCGGGGAGCAGATGTGCTGCAGCCATCAGTGGTCACAAGGTGAGCTGGAACTCAACACGTATTTGTGTTGTGAGCAGACTGTGAGCATTTTCTCATCACAACAGGTGTGGAATCAGAATAAAGTTGTTGCAGACTGACTGATTTCATGACTGTGCCAGTTTTGAGGTTTGAAGGACTGTTGGGATTTTCTGTTGTCTGCATAGAAATTGCATCTTGTACAATGATCATTTTTATACAAGAGCAACAGCCAGAGCATCAGTGTTTGTTCAATAATTTTGTCGTCTGTATGATGTACGATCAATAATTCCAAAATTGCTGTAATGTGCGATAATTTGACCAACGTGACACTTACAATAAGCACTTTGTTTAGTTCACACGTCTCATTTTGACTCATTTGCTGGCTCCTGCATCTGTGTTTACGCATCATATCTCACGTGATCCCCTTACAGCCAATCATGTTTGGTGATGACATGAACGTGACGGGTCACGTTCGGCGAGCACGCACCGCTATTGTTTGTTTTCATAAACACTCGGCCGCCAGTTGTTTAAATACTTGTTTACTAGTTATGACTTTAACCTATTTGTTCTCTTGATTGTGACTGGTCTACAATATCTTTTTCTAAAAATAGGATACTTCGAGCCTCTGGTATGATAGTTTAATATTTTCAATCTGGCAACACTACAGAGCATCACTTGGTTCAGGTACATTAAGAAAACAAATATGTGGTGTTTGTACATTGCTGCAAACCACAGATACATTATATTTGCACATTATTGTGTTGCTGATACATTGAAACTTTATGTTTCCAGTATGATATGGTCAACGTGTGGTTAGGCTTGGCAAAAAGATGTACACTCTGTCAGTGCTTTCCACGTATAAACATGACACCAAAAGCCATCAGAACGCGGCTGGACGGTGTCAGAGCGCATTGTCACCTGACGGCGTCCAGCCAGACGCAGAAGATGGCTTTTGGTGTCATGCTTGTTCGCTACAAGCCCCGACAGAGCGGATATAGGCTGCATCGTGAACAGCAGCAGGAGCTTCAGTGCTGTTTGTAGTTGGGTTTCCATCACAGATTTGCACTAACTTAAGCAATATATTCTCAATTATGATAAAACACAATTGCAAGATGACTGCGTTTCCACTGAGTGATGTTACACGACTTCTCTCGCAATGTTACACAACTTTCTTCTTGCAATAACATGGCACAACCATGGCAATGATTGTTCAAAACATTGGCGGGTCTATTTCTATTACTGCCATTCAATAAAGCCAATCTAATATCGCCGTAATTTCTTTGTCTGACTTAAGAAGATCTCTGTCTCTTTCTCCCACACATGCCGAGTCATGTCTTGTTTAATATCATGTTACTTTGTTGTACTTTTTCTTCTTCTTGGGGGTTAAATGGCGGTTGGCATCCATAGAGTCACATTACCGCCACCCGGTGTTGCACATCAAATGAGCTAAAAAATCATCTGAAATACTATCGCATGCAACCTTAAAAACTTTTTGGCGATGAATGTGAGTTTTTTCTAAATTGACGTGTTTCCATCAGGCATATTTGGTATTTGTAATTTTTTTTTGCGCAATGTGAGGGTTAATGGAAACGTGCCTTGTGTCTACACAGGATGCATTCAGGTACACAGCTGAGTGTAGGTAAGCCTGTGTTTTCGCAGTGTTCATTGTCCAACACACAATCATTAGTATACATAAGGGACAAAAAAACATAAGGAAATAGACCTGAAGTGGAAAAAAACAAACACTATGAGTCATGTTTACAGAATGGTGCCAGAAAAAGCAATCGGTTATGCAGCCTGTGTAGGAGGCCACATATCTGCTCTTCAAAGATGCACGGCTGAAACTCCTCCTGTGGGGACACAACGTAAGTCTACAGCCACACTTGCAGCACTGAGAGGTTTTTATGTAAATGCAAACATCAGCATGCTAAAATGTTCACAATGACAATGTTAACATGCTGATGTTCAGCAGGCTGAGGGGACTGATATGATGGCACAAGATGAAAAATAAGAGAATCATCAAAGTTATAACACTTCATCCTGAGGGGAACAAAAATGTCTGAACCAAATCCCATCACAATCCATCCCATAGTTTCCAGATGTTTCTGTCTAAACTACTTCCTAACCTCTCTGAGAAAACATTGGTTACAGTTACATTCACACTAGTATTCCCAAATATGATATCAAATATGACACTATTCTGATTTTCATACAGTCACATAAACAGCATATCCCATTTAAATATTCAGAAATCAGGCCGATTAAGACATGCGGCATATGATGGTGTTATTCAGGTTTTAGGAGCAGTAATTGGGCATGTATACAGCCAATTTGAAATATTAATCGCAACTGTGGTCCTTCTTACAGTAGTTTGCGACACGCAGCCTCTCGTCTGTTTATGGTCGGTGCTGTGCGTTGTCATGGATACTTTGTTTACAAACCAAGTCAACAAAAAGCTGTGGTGCATTGATTTATACAAGAGAAAACCTCACATTTCTGGTCAGAAGTAGAAACACACCCGCTTTTAAACAACAGGTTTTTGAATATATGCACATATTGCAGCACTGACCTTTTCATGAAGGTGCAGGATAGAAAGAGGGAGTTAAACAAGTCTGTTGAGGGTAGGAAACTGAAAAAAAAATCCTGTTTTGATGCAAAGAAACAACATGGCAAGTTATTTTGACACGGTAAATGACATGTCAGGGCATGTTATCAGACCATGCTTGACATGTAAACAGCCTAATAGGAATATTAGAGGGTTTTTTGTTTGTTTTTTCAGAAAAAGGCCAAAATTCAGACTATTTTGTGCATGTAAACGTATTCTGGTATTCTGCTCTGGTATTCCAACAGACGATGGATAACCAATAGATCTCTCTCCGTGTCAGCAGTCTTTACTGGAACTACTTTCTACTGAAGAAATAGTGTCTGTTTCTCTCCTAGTCAACCCCTTAGTGGACAGAGTCCCTAATGGTCTTTCTCACAGTCTCATATTTATTTGTCTGTGTTTACGCGAGTGCCTGTTGTGCCTCGCTGATTTCCCATGATGTTCGGTTTGAGAAAGTGCCAAGACAGACGGCCTCGGTGGAGCCACAAACAAACACACACACAGACACACAGACACACACACACACACACACACACTCCAAAATCAGCTGCAAGCACAGTAAGCGTGTCTGAAGGGAGCAGCGGCACTGTGGTTCAAATGTTGTCGTGTCGCTGCCAAATAACAACCAGAGAAGCACGATGACTTGAATTTCATGTCGTCACTGCTAGACAATTGGAAATCACTACATTTTTAATGTCATAAATACAAGTTTAGGGTTTAGGGACAGTGGGAGAATTTTGTTTCATGTTGAACCGGAGCATCTGCACATTTATTCCATACTGGATATGTTATTATCCATTGTTCATATGTTGATTCCTAATATGTTCATTGTACATATGTTCTGTCGTTTGAGCATTTTGCCTGCACATTTCTTTAGACTTGCAGATTTTGTTGATTTGGTCATTTTTCCTGCAAGTTAGTAAGCAGGTTTTGCAGTTTAATGATTTGTTTTTTTTGTCTATTTTAATTTTTTTGTTGTTATTTTCTGCTTTGCTGGGCTGCAGCCTTCAGACAAAGTTAATACTGTTGAAAATCTAGTCATTAACAACATGATTTGTGGCTGTTTTTAAGTTATCTAAAATACATCAATCCTCATAATTACATCATCTATATTTCACATAGTGCCTGTACGCAGGAAAAATGTATCTGGTTGGTGCAACATGTTGCCGCTGCGTCAGAAAGCTGCATGTTTTTCTGGTGCATCTGAAATGGGCTTTGGCGAAACTGCTGAAATTATAAGAGCTGTCCATGCTGGATGCGTTCAGCTCGAGCCACCTTCAGCGTTCTGAACTCTACTGACAGCACTTTAATAGTAAATAAATAATTCCTTAATAACAAGCATCCATCAGGTTTTATTTTTTTGTCTTTAGTCTCATCCAAATCTCCAGACCTTCTTCAATTAAGTCAAAGGAAAGCAGTGAATGGCTAAAAGTTTAGGTTATGATATCCTAACCACACTGGTGAGAGCTTAATAGAAATTTCACATGTATCTAAGAGTCACCATCAGTCTCATTTTAATTGAGCTCCTCATGTCTGTGTGTGTTGGGGGGGGGGGCAGAGTGGCAGGTTTTATCTGTCGGCTGTGTCCCTCCTGATACGGGTTTTAACATTTCAACATTTCAAGGTAAGACCTGTTTTATTAAAATGCCAAAAGTCTCTCTAAAATATCTCTCCTGAATCTCGGCTGCAATAAAATGCCTCTATTAGCCTCTCCTTTGGAAAAAAAGATCCAATTAATAATACCTTTAAAACTTTCAAATTACGATTCAGATTAATAGATTCTTCATTTTCAGCTCGGCTGCCCCTGCAGCTCTGCCATTATCATCAATTAGAGGGTTCACTCATGAACACAAATACAGGCTGTTCTCTGTGAGCGGCCGCAGTGTGCAGCCGTTTAAAAAGCCACTGAACTGGACAGTGTTTGAATGCATATGAGAAATCCTTCCTATCTTTCATATTAGACTGCTGGTTTTGACTGAGCACCCCGAAAGAAGGTCAGCATGAAATTTAGAAAATGTCAAAAATATCAGTTGAGGCATATCTCAAGACGCTTCCCTGCAAAGACCACGAGCGACTCAGAAACTGCAGTGGAAGTGTCCCACTTTTTCAGAGACAACTGAATTCATTTTAATGCTCATAAACACTTGCTGCATATGTATTCTTGACAAGCTCAAGCGCAAAAAACAAACAAAGATGCAGGTTAAAATTTAATGGGTTTATTGGCGGGAAGGCAATCGGAAATCCTGCAGCACGGGAACAAACAAGCATTAACACCGGGAAAAACATCAGGAGGAAAACTATTCCCAATGTTACAATAGCACAGACTGAGCGTAGCTAAGACTGAAACTGGAACAAGCAAAGGCAACGACACACACATCCAACGCACTTTTACAGGTGCTGGATCAAAAAATGAAACCATGGCAAGAATCAAACAAAAAGATCCACACACTGTATTAAATTTAAAACGTTTCGATCTATCAGAGATTTTTTTTCTTTCTTTTTTTTCTCAAGTCTGCCTATTGATGGTGTTTTGTTTTGGTTTTTTTTGTTTCTTTCTTTGAAATTGCCTGATGAATATCTCTGTTGGATCTTAACATTGCACAATTAAAATGTACTAGGAGCTTTTAACACAGTGTGCAGATCTTATGTGTGCTGTTAAGAGATCTGCAGGAAAGGAAGCTACCATTGAAGGATTTTATTCTGCAAAACAAGTGAAGTTCCGTGACTATATGCTTTTCCTCAGTCTTATAAATTTACTAGGTAGTCTCCATCTTAAATATACATAAACACACACGTGACCCAACACATCTGAGGCCCTTTAACCTCTAATGAGGTACCAAAGTAGAAATATATAAAATAAAAAGTATTCTCTGAGGAGCACAAACACAAATGACTCTAAGACTGAAAATGGGAAAATAAACTGGCGCAGAGTGGGAGAAACTACACTGGAGAGCTGACGAGCTGATTGCAGGCTGCTGTGTGTGGAGCAGGTAGCTGGGACAGGTGATGAGCTGATGAAGGCAGGTGTGCAGGGAGGCAGGGTCCAGGTGAATGGAGAGACAGGAACAAAACACACACACACACACACGTATTCACACACAGGCAATGCGGGGACATTGGAAACATTAGGATAAAACAGGGACACAGTCAGGACTGTGATCATTTATGGGTTTCCTCCTTTCCAAAAACCGTCAGGCCTTTGCAGAAACGTAACTGGACAATAAAGGAGAAAAAAAAAACCCACATGAATGTACCGAGTGGCAATCCAACACAGAAGTGCCAAAAATTGCAGTTCATCAAATGTCGACTTCAATCAAACCATTGTTTATTCAGGGAAAAGTGACTGAGCATTAAGCTCTTTTACAGCAATGCACTCAATTCACATTCTGGGCTAAAAAGATGCTTAAGATATGATAGCAATTGCAATAATAGGATCAATTTAATAAAAATAAATAAGTAGTATTAAAGTCTGTCAACAGTTAAAAAAAACAATAAAACAGTAAAAAAGGAGAAAAAAGCTAAATAACAATTAGTGAAAAATCAGTGGCAAAATGCATAACAACACTGAAAAAAAACAACAGTAAATGTTGGAAATAAAAACAATAAATAACGATCATGTCTGTGAATTAACCAAAGCAGGAGCGCTGTATAGCAACCACTTAAAATAATCTAACAACACAAACCTAATTTCTAATTTCAATACCTGTGGTAATTTGTTCCACTTATCTGGTGCAACAAAAACTAAAAGCAAATATAACAAACCCACTACTGATCTGATCTTCCTGAGACTGACTCCAAAAACAATAAATTCCCACAGACCCCCACGTTAAAATGCTCAGCTTTAAAGAAGGAGACAACTCATTGCAATATTATGTCAGTTAGGTAACATTACCATAATCCAAGATTCACTGAGTATTGGTGTCACATTTTCAGAGTGTTTTCAGTTCATGAAAGTTAATTGCAATGTTTTTTGTTGTTTTGTTTTTTTTTTCCAAAAATGAGACTGAAAACACAACAAGTTTAAACAAAAACAGTGTTTAATGTGTTCACTTCTGGCTATAGAATAAAGATATAGTTCACAGGTTGGAAACTGTGTAATACTTTGGAGTTTTCTATTTTCTAAAGGTTACATTTTTATTCTATAATTCTTTATTGCTCTGAATACAGGTCAAAGCCCTCCTTCAGCAAACTTGAATTTAACTTGACAGAGACCACATATTGTGCAGCCTAACACAATCTCACCACAACTTCAGTCTTGCTTCGGTAGCTGCAGTAGCTTTTTCAGATTTTCACTTTGATGCAGCCGGCTTTCTGCCCCTCGTATTACAAAAGACAGATGGATGTTAGTTTCTACTGTGCGAGTTGTTCGACAGATGACAGATACCTCTGCTTTGACACCTTTCTGCAAATGTGTTTTTTTTCTCTGTAAAGCTGATGAAATGAGATGAAGATTGACTTTTCCTGCTGATAAGGACAGTGTCATTTCTAATATTCAGTTGCATTTTTTTTACTACCTCTTATTTCATTGTGTTCTGTTAATGTGCTGCTGCAATGATTCTGTTGTTGTTTATCAAATGGGGATTATTAAAAGTTAGATCAAAGCACTTCATTTAGTCTCCTCAGTCATAAACTTCTTTCTCATTTGCTTCCTAAATGCATGGATGTGAATGCCTGTATAGTCATATTTGCAGTACTTTATATATTTGGTTAAATCTTCCAATCCGTGTTTTGCAGGCTGCATGTGTCTGTGAGTGCTCTGCTGCCCTCGAGGGCAGGATGGCAAAACTCAGAATAAATCCTTCCAAATCCAATCCAATCCAAACAGAGTTGACCAAAGTATCTGTGAAAAAGTGTTAACGGGTACCAGAATTGGCCCCTCACTGGCAAAACAATATATTTTGATTCCAACTTGTCAAAAGTCGTGTATGGTCAGTGTCATTCACGTCTACACGACGCACTATGCCATGTTGTCATGTGACGCCTCCTGTGTGTGTCGCATGTAGACGCGCCTGCTGCTATCCAGCTTTCTGCCAGCATATGATAATGCCACTCTGTCTGACCACGTTATCATCAGATGCGTGCATGTGTGTTGGGTTGTTTTTAACCTGACACTGTCCTTCAGTGTTTCACGTGCACGTGTATGGTTCTGTTCGACAGCGATCTTAAGCGATGCCACCCTGAAGCCCATCTGGCTGTCTGTCGAAAGCCACCAGCTCTGTCGGAGTGTATTCTCTTCTAATAACCTCCAGCCGCATCGTGGTCAGACGCTGTCTGGCCGGCTGGCGGCATGTCTTACTGCCGCAAAAGGTCCTGCCCAACCGCATTATAAACTGACACCTTTCACTGAAGCATTACACAGCCTTGAAAGTTAGCTTTTTACACCGGTGTCTGAACTAAGCGGGAGTATTTAAGGAGTTCTGAATGAGAACGGGCCGGGAGAAAATAATATGAGGCCGATGTTACCTGCATGCATTTAATCCCCTTTTCCAGACAAGCTATGAGAAAACTGTACAAAACAAGAGAAATGTGAAGTCTTAAATATCTGTCCTGAGTGGGCTTGGTCTCACAGAAACAGAAGATGTAAGTAAACAGGCAGTTCACAACACTGTACTTATAATGGACATTGACAGTGCTTTGATTCCACGCGTCTGGATCCACCTCGGTGTCATTAATGGAAAGCAGGAGTGGGCGGTTTAGCATTGAGCATCGTTTCTGCTCTCTCATCTCTTACCACGCTTGTGTCGACTTTTCTTTGAGCAGCCAGACAGAAATCCTGCGGAGGAGACATTCAGTCTGACAGAATACAAACATGCATCAAACATCAGACCCGACTGAATATGCACATGAGCCGGAGAACCAGGTCCCCCATTCCCCTGAATATTCACTCATTTTTTCATGTGTTAATGATGTTTCTCTCACTCAGTATTGTAAATTATTACATATGAAAGTATGTAAATATAATCATGAATAGTTGTATGATTAGCAGACATTAACCCTTTGAAATCTGAAACCACATTACTTTTCTTGTGCTGCTTTCAGATATCTTTTACAAGTATTTAAACCTTTTTAAAAAATGGTAAGAAATGTTCCACAACTTGCAAGATGTTGTTGCTTATAGCCTTCTTCCAATTATTTTTGAAATAAAGCAAACCAATATTTTCAGGGTTCAGATGGTTAATGGCTTAAATAATGTTAAGGACCCAAGAGTCCTTCGCTGACTCCAGGTTGTCTGAATGTTAAGAAACTGCAAGAGACATTTTAGGTGTTTAGACTGCAATCATAGACACTGCTATGACACGTGACATTTGTTGTATAAAGCTGAATGCATCTTCTGTGTAAGTTTTAAGTGTCTGTGTCCACGCTGTACCAAAAACTTCTCAGATCTGATTTATGATGTCATTAATCTCATATATTCATATAAGATCAACTGTGACTCATCGAGTTTATTATTCATTGAGATGGAAACTAGAGTACAAGTTTGTTCTACATCAAGTATAATGTGTGCTCACTCCAAAATACAACTTAACAACCAAACACTGTTTAAAACATTCTCACAACCCACAATTTTGGTGAAAAATATAAATGTATTTGTTAAGTCACTGAACTTGCAATTTATCACAATGTGCAATTATTTATGTGCAATTGTATACTGTCCTTTTTGCTTATTTTTCTTGTACATGCCGTGCTGTAATATCCAGTTGCTGCTGTGCACATTTTTCCATTGTGGGACTAATAAAGGATTATCTTATTTTATCATGCATTCAATAAAACGAACATACCCCGACACGTGTCGTACTCTTCGCTGTCAGTGGAATAATTTTGTCATTTATAAACGTAATAAGCCTGCCCAGCTAAATAAAAGGGAAAATGAGGTTGTTCTACAAATTAGCTTGCAGGCTATGAAAGGAGGTCACATGTGAGTTCAACCTGAAAATAAATGCAGCCAGAGGAAACACAAACAATGTCATTATAATACAAACATGGCTGAGCAGATAACATCATTCTCCAAAAACAATCACATCTGTAAAATTTGCTTTGACATGTGGATGAGGACAACTCACGTCAACTAAAAGAGTTTTTGCCACTGACAGGCTCGGATAATTATTCCAGGAGTCTGACAACAATATGAAAAGGATTCCTAAAAGATAGACCATTTTGTTAAAGATTAAGATCCTTTTTAACCTAAAAAAAGTCACATGTTAAGAAACATTTTGCTGCAAGACAACATAAATATAATGTTTCTTTATAAAACATTTTGTATTTGCAATTTCTAGTTGCACAGTTTGAGGGTTAATGGACAGGTTTTCATTACAGATTTGTGCAAAACTCAAATGGTATTTTTGAAATGTCAATAAAACACAATTGCTAGACGACTGAGTTTCCACTGGGTGATGTTATGTGACATTTCTTCTCGTCTTTAGAAAACGTTCCACTAACTTTAGAAAGAACGTTCTGGGAACTAAAAGAAAACTTGCTTTTTTTGGATACTGCTTTGGTTAAATTATTGCCTAATATCAGACAGAACTGTCAAGTTTTGAACTCGGTTGAGTGGGTGGATTCAAAGCTCTGGACTCAAGTCAGATGATACTTTTTATTACTGTTTACACTGCAGTAGTTTTATACTTCAATCAGGCTTCTCTATATTGTTTTTTTATTATGTGATTTAATGGATGAATACATAGCCTAACTTACCTGGATAAACTAATAAACTCACCTGAATGGGGCTTTTTGTATATTTTCTTGATTTTTTTTCTTGAAGTTATGTCTGCAGAGCAGAGTTATTCTGCTACTTCTGAACATTGATTTTATATTTCAGTTTGTTTTTTCTCCTAAACAAACTCCTCATAAATAATTCATTTGTTGCAATGAAAGTGTACATGACTTGAATGTGGTTGTCTGCAGAGTTCCATGCACCAAAAATCTGTTTAATTGTTACTAGAATACATTGAGTTCCACAACAGCCTGCAATACGGTTTTTTAGTTACAGGATAATTAGTCTTTGAAGGAGTCTTCGGGTTGATGCAACATGCAGCAAGCCAGCAGCAACGCTAATGTGGAAAAAATGCGTTTTATCAAAAACATGCGCTAAGACTGCCTACATAATTAAAACATCCTTAATCAAGCTTCTCATCAACGTTTCTCCCAGAACAAGCTCCAATCACCCGACTGAACAGGAAGCGAGGACACAGACCCCTCGGCTATAGTTCTCAAAAACAAACATGTTTGTTAAGTACCGTGTGGGAGTTTGTTGATATTCAGATCTGTCAGGCCTGTTCAGAGTCAGGCAGAGAGTCAGTGTCTGTGTTTGAATTAACATTTACAATTAGTGATTGTCTGTCATCAGCTACCGTTATCTAATCAGTTTAAACTCATCGGTACAATCCAGATCTCAACCTGGTACCTCTCTGAATCTGCCTCTTTTCTGCTGCCACAGTTTTCAGGCTCTAAGCTACATATCTATGCACTGATATTTTCAAATATTGGGTTCAAATATGGCACATTAGAACTTTTGTTTCAGCATCACAAATGTAAATCAATGGATTCTACCTTCTCTCTGTTTGTAAAATACTAGTGCAGGTGGAAGGATCAGGATCTTTTGCTTGTAGATGTATTAAGGTGAATAAAGGGGAACTAATTCCATCTGATGAGGGAAGTCTAAGTGGAGGATCATCAGCTAATTAAGGGATTTCCAAAAATTCTGAAATTTGACTTCCTCAGTTAACGCTACAAGGTCAAAGATTTTATCCGGTTGTATTTTCGCACTTAATAGATTGACACAAAATGCTGCTTAATCCTTCATATTCCCAAAACAATAACTCCTACAGATTCCTATAGAGTGAACTGTCCTGACAGCTTATACAGGTTTGTGAAAAAATTAAATCTTTATGAACTTTGGTGATCCTTTACGTCTAGCGCCATCATCAAGCCAAAATCTTCATATGTCCCATACTTTCCCATCACTCTCAGTTATCCTTTGTGTTTTGTTCTAATAAACATACTCACATGCACACATACATATCACATAAAGCCACATTTACAAGCATCACCCAGCATTCAAATTACATATTCCTGCATCAGTATTGCTTCGTCTATTGTGTACTGCTCTTGGTTGGATTTTCCACTTCATTGGTTATGCTGTTGTCTGCCTCATCTGCATTCGTACACAGGGTTTCTTATCACTGCCTCACATGTGGGTACATTTTTGCTGATGAACACTGTCTTGGCACACATGATAACATATCAGTGTAAGACAGTGTCATGTGTCTGTGCACACTGCTCTTTCTACACCTACACCAAACAGTAGCAGTACAGAGACACATACAGTCCTATAACACCAGAGCCGACTGAATACTGTTGTACCGGTGTTAACCAGGCTGCTCTCATGCCCTGATCGTACGTATATCTTTGAAAGGTAATGCACCTCAATTCATAAATAAACCATGTAATCATGTGCATGTAGTAAATTGTGTGTAACCCATGTAATCAGGAGAGCTGCAATCATGTGACCAATGCACTGACTGTAGTAATGAAGGAAGTAGTATAAAGAGCGAAAATCTGCATAAGCAGGCCGGAGTTATTCGAAGATGTGTTGTCACTATGTTTCTTTTCCTCAACCTACCCTAAGTTACCTCACATTAAGTGCGTAACGTTGTGACAGCCAGCTATGTTTAATTTCCTTTTTTTTTTTTTTGGTATTAGGCACATTCAGGATCTTTGTATCCTGACAACACATTCTCATCACAACTCATCACATGTTGAAGCTTTGCTGGTGGACTTCCACGTCTATATATTACAACTTAGGTATCCCTCTGTTGCTTACGCTCCGGGATGCCACCAACATGATGTCAACCCCCATGCACATGGTGGGAGGATATGGCATGTGGTTGTGTTTAGGCAACAGTATGGATTGTTAGGTTTATGGCAAGGAGAAACATGGCAAGGTGTCAAAAAAACATCACATCCATGCAGGAAGCAAACACTGGACTCCTGCATCAAAGTTCAGGTTTTTGGGACCCATCAACCATCCCTTCCACCCTCTCTACAAGCCCCTTCACGCTGCTTATGTCACATCAGTATCAGCGGCATTACAACCTGACGCTGTCCTGATGAAAGGGTCGGTCCGGCCACATTCTCAAATGATGTGTGTATCGGGGGGCCGTGGCAGGTGCTGTCTTCTGGCTTATAATAACACAGGGCCTAGTTTTGTCTAGCTGCCTTCTCAGCTGATGCTGTCTGAAGGGCGTTCCATGCACACATGAAAGGTTCCTTTTGACGTGCACAGTTACGCCCAAAGCACTGACAGCGCAGTGCTATTTTATAAATTCATAATGAGAACGGGATGGGCAGA
Source organism: Plectropomus leopardus (assembly GCF_026936395.1). NCBI lineage: Eukaryota > Metazoa > Chordata > Actinopteri > Perciformes > Serranidae > Plectropomus > Plectropomus leopardus. Next base: position 2,856,768 of record NC_142176.1, on the reverse strand, counting down.
AGTGTAGAAGGCATCCTGTTCTCATTCCAAACTGGCAAAATAGTGCTGTTTCATCAGTGCTTTTGGTGTACGGGAATGGCGATAAAAGGCACCTTTTGCATGTGCATGAGATGCCACTTAAAGGCGTCAGCCGAGAACGCGGCCAGACAGAACCATTCGTAGTGTTATTTTACACCGGCAGACGGCTAGTCAGTATCTGCCACGTCCACATGAAACACACACCTGCTTGAAACACTGCAGGTTGAAAGATCACAAGGCAAGGACACTTGTAGAGTGGCAGGTGGGGTACTGGATAGGTCAAACAAACCCTGGACATTCATGCAGGAGTCCGGTGTTTATTTCCTGTTTGAATGTGATGGAGGTCTTTTCTATGCATAACCATATGTGCCAGTATGAGTGATTGTTGATGTCCCAGAATTGGTTGCCATATGCTTTTGTTGCCTAAACATAACCACATACAGAGTAATCCCACCATGTGCTTTTGTTGACATCACGGTAGCAGCATCTAGGAATGTCAACAGCAGACTTGTAAGGATACCAAGTTCACTGCAAAGCAGATATATGTGACTTGGGATGAGAACATCTTGAAATTCCTCAGTATTTGAGGGAATACCAAGAATTTCTCCGGACGTCTAAGGTCAAACCGTCTCTGCCTTGTCTTCCCCACCGAGTTTATATGCAGCATGCAGTGACGTGGACACGAAGGTATCTGAAGCTATCCACCCTCTCAACCAAGGTCCCGCTGAGCTAAAGAGGGGCTTAATTATTGTGCTGCTTCTTCCCTAAGTCCTTTACCAACTCCTTAGTATTGCTAATGTTCTGGGTCAGGTCCTCTACTTCGTTCTTTGAGGCTGAAATGGGGCACATTTTTAATATCAGAAATGACTTCTCAACATCGTGGTATATCAGATACACATGAGGACCCATGGCCCTTTGCTACATCTCAAAAAAATATAGTTTTTAGCAGGTCCTTTACTTATCCTCTCAAGACAAGACAGAGTATATTTGTGTCTGAAGCTTCAGATATTTCATCTTGTTATTGCAAACATTAAGGATTCATAAATAATAACAGTGGCGTAATATAAAAATAATTGAGGCACAGTCCCCCGTGTAGTACTTGAAATGGTACTTCATCTGCTTCATTGCCTTTCTAATCAATCTAGGCCTGCGTCCCTTTTTTGTCTCCACACTCTTGTTTTCTATCACTTTGGTTTACCACCCTTCATGCTCCATTATATTTCCATGTTTTAATTATGATTTTAATTTTGTGTAAGTCCCCAAACATACAATAGCTGTCTCATCTGTGTGCACAGAACAGGCCGAGTTTCTGTTTGTGACATCCTATTACTGTCACAAGTAACAATTTACAGTCGACTTTAATTTATTAAGAGAAAACAAAACAGAGAGAGCAGCTTGTCCCCTCCCACCATAAAGCTATCACTATTCCCCAAGATGTTTTCACTGCTCTCTAATGAAACAGACTTACACTGTGACTGCTGTCCTCACTGTCCCGCCAGCCTCTTCTGGCAGTGCAAAGAAAATCTTAAACTTCAGTCCAGTAGTCGTCTCCATCATGGGACACAGATTATGATTGTATGACGGTGCATCTTCAAAATGCCAATTATGTCTTAGTTAATAGGCAGCTCAGGTTGTAAGTGCGCAGCACCACTCCCATTAACCTTTTATTTGCTTTTCAAACACTTTTTAAGAGATGTGAAGTCATGTTTCACAAAAGAAAAAGAATATTCTTGAAACATGAGCAAAGCTAGTAATTTCATCATCTTGTATTTTCATGTTATTCATCATTTCTAACTCATTCATCTCAAGATACCAGTTTTATAATCAAAAGAAAAAGAGAAGACCTTTGCTAAGATTATTGCAGCCACTATCAATGACTGTATTCATGAAAAAAGTGAGTTTGGGTGGATGTAAAGAAAGTTTCCACTGAGTGATTTAATGCAACTTCTCCTCTCGTAACATTAGCAGCTTTATTTCTATTACAGCCACCGCACTAGCCGTCATTATTTCCAATCCAGGGCATCGCAGGGCTGTTATACAAGCAATAATGAAAAGGCGAGCCGCTTATACGTGGGAGTGGCCATGTATGAGGGATTTCTGGGAGCTGATGGTCCATGATTTCACAGAGGAATTGTGGATTCAAAACGTCCAGATGATTTGCTCAACTTTCTCAGAGTTATGTGATGCAATAACAGCTCTTGTAGCTCCTGCTGCATCATGAGGGAGCCAGTTCCTACTGACAAGCACATAGCCATAGCATCATGTGACCTAGAAAAAAAAAGTGCAGTTTTGCAAAATATGGCTTTTTCAAGTAGCATGAAATACCACCTTATGCCAGCGTAACAACTTTTTGCGATAAATGGAAGTTTTTTCGAAATCAGTGTGTTTACATTAGGTGTATTTTATATTCACAATTTCACTTTGCAATTTGTAATTTTCAGGGTTAATGGAAAGCCACCTAATGGCTGGTGGCAAACATTACCTGTCTTTATAGGGTTGAGGGGTTGTTTTGGCTTTAATTGAAAATCAGAGTGCGTGTATTTCCATGACATTTGAGTTTCTTGATCATTTGCTTTTTCTCCCCTGAACCTCTTCGTCGCTCACAAACTTTACTGACACCGAATGCCAAAAAAATTTCAGAAAACATTCTGAAAACCCAAAGTCAGTGCAGCCCCAACGGTATTTGTCGTGTTTGAATATTGGATGACCCCTCAGCGACCCGTACAGTGACTTGGTGAGAATGTGAACAGAGGGCTGAGGAATGATTTCCGCATGCCACATTATTGTTTGAAGGCCTGCGGCAGAGCGGCGCTGCAGCAGCAGACGGTTTTAGCGTCGTGTCAGTCCGTCAGCGGTAAACTGTTGGTGACTGCGGTGTGATCGCCATTGACAGCTCGCTAAGTCTCTCCCAGGAGTGCACCAACTGCTGCTTTACTGCGGCTGCTGCACTGTTGGCTGGCGGGGGAGTGAGTAATGCATTCTGACACATATGCCAAGGGACAACTAAAACAAGAGGAGTCAAACACGAGTGCTTAGACATTATGTTTCCGTGTGTGTCTGTGTTTTAAACAGAGGGGAGAGAAAGAGAGAGAACTAATTGAAGCTGAAGTGAATAATTGAGAAGCCCAAAACTGAGTCATACAGGATGATTAATTTAGTTTAATCTCTGCTATTAGATTTGAGAGGAAAGCTGCCCAGGGTCGTCCTCTGGCTCTTCTGCATCATCCTAAACAAAAGGAAACACAAGGGAAGGAAATATTTTGATTAATGCTACTTACATACATTTATATTTTGATATTACGTTGAGGCACATAGGAAAATGCTACACAATCAATAATAATAATAGCAATAACTTTATTTATATATCACCTTTACAAACAGAGTTTGCATAGTGTTTTGACAAACAAAGCAAAAGCAGAAATGGAGAATATAGAGGGCATTATTACAACAGAAGTATAACAGTCCTAGTGAACACAAGCAAGACAAAAATAGGGTGAAGTTAAGATAGAATTACATATATATGCTTAAATGCCCATGCGGACTGGCATATGTTGGAAAGACCACAAGACCTTTAAAGACTCGTATTGCTGAGCGTCGTAGTACTATCAGAAATAATGTTACATCGAGCCCACTATGTATTTTTACTCTGATGTTTTGCATATTTGCATTTCTGTATTTACTGCCTCTCTCGAGGTTGAATGGCTTCAGCTGTTTTTTGAGTCACATGATTATTGACATACATTTAAGATGGCGACTCACTAGAAAATGTGTAAGTCTGAAGAAGAGTGTTTTGGCTTGAAACGTCACTTGTTTTGTAGAATAAATTCCTCTAGTGGGAGATTCCTGGTGTATGGATCTCTATCTCTCCAGGATAAAATTAAAACAACAGGACAAATACTGCAAGATGCAGAATGCATAATGTTGTTATAAGATAATACAAATAGACCAAAACTAACAAAAGCAACTAACAAAAGCAATAATATCAATAAAACCACAAAGGAAAAAGGAAATACAAAACAAAAAATAAAATCAAATTTAAAAAGTTCATTTGCATCCAGTTTTACAGAGTTGAACACAATGACTTATGACGACTGTGCATTTATTACTGAAGCAGTTTGTTTTTTTAAATTACATGGACATATGATTCGATTCTGCATGTAAAGATTGTCACCATTAATTTACTTTTTTCCGTTCTGCTCTGCTTGACTTCATCTTTGACATCATCTGACATGCAGCGGCTCATTTTGGCTCCAGGGGCCCCCAGCAGGTTAATCAACCCATGGTTTTATGTAACAGCCCATGCTCACTACGAACTTGTCAAATATGTCAACTCTGTCAGCGCTTTCTGCATACGAGCATGATGTCAAATCATGTATCCAATCAGATCGCAGCTGGATGGCATCAGATGAAAACACAGTCATTATTTTATACACCAGTGGACAGTCGGACAGCACCGGGCGTGTCCATGTGCAACATGTATTGGCAGTGTCACTTGGGAATGCAGCCGCACAACACCAGTTGCGCGCACATGAAATGCTGAAGGACAGCGTCAGGTAATAACGTAACATAAGGAACAACTAACAACTAACTCTCATGCAGGAGTGCAGAGTTCACATCACGTGTGGATGTTTGGGTTTTTTTCTACATCATACCATGTGCCTCTTTTCCTAATCCTAACCGTCGCAACAGTTGCGTCGGTTGCCACGTGCTGTTTTGTAAACATTAGGACCGTGCTGCTTCATCCCATTATGTGCATTTGTTGACATCATGGGAACGGCATCCCAGACCATAAACAGCTGATGCAGGAGGATATGTAAACGTCAACAGTAGATGCAGAAGGTCACTGACAGAGCGGCACCATGTGACGAGTGACCAGTTTTCGCTTCTATAATGCACCTAAGTGAAAAGCTTTGCTGTTCGAAACATCACCCCCACTTAGGTGCATTACAATGATATTTTAATATGAAATCACAATACATTATTGAATCAGCACCCAGGTATCGTGATCGTATTGAAAGAAGAGGAACATCGTCTCAGCGCTACACAGTATTTATGCTATTTTGTATTTATACATTGTCCTATGAGACAAACACATGTACTGCATGAATAATACAGGACACATACAATAATTAGAATTAAAACTAGTTTTTGTTGAGCCGTTTTACCAGGCAGCCCGTTATCCATAAGAACTGAATCAATAGTCCTGTGAAGTGAGATCACAATCTGCACCTCTGTCAAGTTTAAATGAGCATTGTGACCTCGTTTGTAACTTTACATCAATCTCTAGTCTTTTTATTGTCCCCACAGTTTTTTTGTGACAACAAGAGAACAACAACCAAATCATCATCCTCTCACAACGTGGGACTGATGTTAAGCTTTTCCTCTCCCCTTGGAAAAAAAAATCTTAAATATCTTGAAATGGTAATAAATAACCCTGATTGTGATTAATATGCCACATGTGTAAAGGGATTATGATTTGAATCAATGCTGCGCCTCGTTTTTCCTCAATCGAGATATAAATATTTTAGCTGCAGTTATTAAGGATGCTATTCATCACCGCTGGTGTCACTGTTTGTTATGACTGGCTGAATGTCTCCATGGATACCAACAGAGCTGCTCCACTTATTAAATATACATGCCAAGGGCACACCTTTGAGGTATTAGAGGAATTAATTGAAAAGTGATTATGCGAACATATTCATGCCAAATTAAATCATCATTTCTGAGCCATAAAATCTCATCTTCCTGCACAAACACGGTACAGAGCAGCTGACTCTGTTGTAAAATGCTGCTTTCTCTGCCCTGCCGATTGGACCTGTTGATGGACTTCCCTTCCCTATCTCCCTCGTCTCATCATGAAGACTTTATTGGCTTTTTCTGGGCTGACACCCCCTCAGCCGCTCAAGGAAACAGACGCAGATTGAGGGACACTAGTCAATATAGGTGCTGGGGGACGTGGGAGGTGAACAGCTCAATAAGATGCCAACAGGCTGGTTGCCGGCGGGTCAGACAAACAGAGCTGGTTTCACTCGTGCAGCTGCTGAAAAGGCAAATATATCCATTTTGTTGCTTTAGCTGAATTCTTGATGCAAACTGAACAACGAATGCTTAGAGTGGACATGAAACACTAAACAATATGTCTGTGGTTCGTTTGATTTTAACATTTGGCAAGATATTCCACTTCAATCAAACTTGATTTCTACCTGGATTTGCCAGAAAACTAGATTGTATTTCACAAATTTGCCAATAGGGCATAGCCATCTTTCAACAAGCCAGTTGGAAACGTCACAGGGATGGTTTGTCTCTGTTATCTGCTTGTCAGTCAATAGAAGATGTTGAGCTCGGCTTGGTAAACTCGCTACTATAATGCACGTTTTATCTTTGATTATGATGGCTGTTTTGTTCTTTGACACACATTGAATCAGCAGTATCTAACAGCAATTTATTTATTTCTAAATTTCTCCTTTTCACGAGTGTTCTGACCAAGACAGGCGTCTTGGTCACAGACAAAATAGAACCAAAATACAAAATCAAAATATACAACTCAAAAACAAAACAATATAAACCACTCAAAGAACACAACATAAAGTTAATATATGCTAATGTTAATATATGATATAAGTAAACCATAAAGATTCAATATTCCTTTTATTGTCATTTAGCAAAGACATCAGAGAAGCAGAGCAGAACGAAATTACGAACATGGCTTAGTTTAGAAACATAGCTAAAGCCAAAGAGCGGTGTATAAAAAAATAGACTTCAATGAACAAATATGTATAAAAACTGTATAAAAAAATAAATAAGTTCCTGGACATGACACAGAAATTTTGTACAACAGATAAATAATAAAAGCAAGACAATTAAAACAAGAAACACCCTGACATGGGCATATAGAAGATGACAAACAAAAGTCCTGCAGCAGAGCTTTGAAACAGCCTGGAGGAACCAATGAGTGTAGAGTCTTTCTGCAGAAGATATGGAGCTGCACACATAAAGACTCTTTTGCCAAACTCCGTGTGAACCCGAGGTGAATACAATAAGAGCAAGTTCTGTGAACAGAGAGCAGAGCTGCTTTCAATTTTTCTTAATGCAGACACATAAATATGCTGGAAGTCAGTCAAGAACGGCTTTGTAAGTAAGATAATTTCATTTAAAACGCAGTTTTAAAGACAGACACCTGGATGGCTGAATTCCATTTAGCTTATTAATTTTCAGGATCCTTGTATTCTGCATGCTTGCTCACTGTCACTCACACTGGAGCACTTGAATAGAACAGAGCCATCATTAGTGTCATTAATAACACTTGCGCCACTTTTCACACAATGACAAGTCAAAACGTCTGCTGTGAGGAAGGCCTAGAGACATATTTCTCTCAAATTTTGGTCAGAAATGTGATTAAACAGCCTCATTACTACACAGGTGTGCCTCAGGATGATCACCATAAAAAGGAATTTCCACCAGAGCTGTTTCCCATGAACTGATTGTTTATTATATTATTATTATATTTATTATAAGGCATCTTTGATGTAGTCTGCCTGAATTTGAATGTACTGCCAAATTTAGGGAGACAACATTCATTCACAAGGACTAAAATTCCAGTCGTCCCCAGTGATGGATTACCAGCCTTTCCTAGCTTTGGACAAATATGCACCATCCCTTCTCATGCCACTAGACTGCGAAGAAGTTACCAGGTGTCATGCAGCATATCCTGAACTTTTCATATATCAAATTTAATTATGTTTGAAACAAAGGAGTGGCACTACAGCCATTGTTTAAATCACCAGGGTTTTGTATCTCTGTAAAAATGGTAATAAAAGGTGCAGGCCAAAGCTTTAGCATATAATACCTACCCTCTTACATTATTTTACATAATATGATTTTCATATTATGTACTTTTTTTTTTTGCCCTGCATGCAAAATGTGCTTGTGAGGGTGAATGCATGAAGCAGAAAATTTTAAAAGTCAGGAACAAAGCCAGTGTAATGTCCCCAAATCTCCACACACGGCACCTGGGAATGACGAGATGGTTTCCTGAGCCTTAGGAGCCGTGCTGCTGGTAGATAAAGTGCCTTCAGGCAGCATAATGGTGCTCCCACTTGTCATCCCGGGGCTCTCGGGCTCGGCCAAGTACTGTCACATCCTCCCTGTACTGCAGTGAATACACAAGTAGCCTTCATCGAGGCAGGACTGGGAGAAATGTGGCCTTCCAGTGGTGCAGTTGGCTGGTTTCTGATGCAGCATTTTCTGTCCTGGACCAAAGGCATGTCCCTGAAAATCTACACCACTGTACCACTGGTGATGCAGCTAATTTTGGGGCACCGTGCCATCATGAGAACATCAACACAAAGCCAGGGAGCCTTTCCAAGATGTCACTGGCTGAAGACCACAGGTCTACTGGGCTGAGCTTTTGCAGAAGCTGCTGTTAGGTATTTAAGGGGGAAAAATACAAAGCTAGACTTCACAAAAAACAGAAGGACATAATTTAATTATTCCAGTCTGTGCCCAGTAATTTATGTTATGATGTGCAAATTGTTATTGACCAAAAAGTTCCAGTATACATCAGAGAAACGAATGGACGATTGCCAACTTGCAAATTGACAAAAGCATAATTATAGGAGCCAGGTACTGTGCCCTGTTTGATGGAGAATGTGGTCAAGCATTACTAATTGCACATTCTACAATTTTTCTCTGTGAATTGTAGTGGAGTAGAAGTATAAAATAGTATAACATGCATACAACTATACTACAGTATAGAATTGAGTAAATGCTAAACTTCTTTGCTTTTCAGCACAGGTTTACGTTGTGTGTCAGGAAAGTAGCTGAATGTCTTCAGTCAAAGAGCAAAACACTGCAAAAAAACCCCTTTTGAATCCTCTTTTAATCTTTTTGATTGCAATTCCAGCATTTGTTTTAGTAATATGTGGGGGTTTTTTTTAAATCTATGTTCCCACTTTGCATTCGAAGGAGAAAGTACAGAATTACATGTAGAATGTCAGTAAAGTTATTTTAGTTCTGTGAGTTTTAGTTGTCGTTAATTTTTTGTTACATGTACATAAATAACCCGCCCGTTGTCACTCCTAATTCGTCAAATAGCACCACTCTGTCAGTGATTTTGGTGAACAAGCGAGATGCCAAAAGCCACCTTGTACATCCAACTGGAAGGCAGCTGGATAGCATCAGATGAGAACACGCTCAGAAAGAATCGGTGGTGTTGTTATCATACACCAGGCGCATCCACAATCAACGTGCACAGGTGGCATCACTTGAGAACACGGATGGACGTGTTCACAAACAACCAAACTTTGTGCATGAGTCCAGAGTTTGCTGCCTGTTCAATCAGAGTCCATCTTACCATGAGCTTCTTTTGTCCATCCATGACTTTGTTGTCTAATCCCAACTACTGTGACAGTCGCACTGGTTGCCATGTGCTGTTGTAATAAAACATAAGTTCTGTGCTGCGTCATCCCACCACGTGCGTTTGTTGACATCATTGTAACGGTATCCCGGAGCGTAAACAGCTGACGCAAAAGGAAAACTAAAATGTCACCATGTGGTGATTTGGAATGAGAACGTGTTCGCAGGTCAGATGCAAGCTGGGTAGAGTCCCACTCAGCGATGCGACCGATTTCATGATGGAAGCAGAAATACTGTCCTGCTGCTCCAGTGACAACCAATGAAACCCCTCTGGCCAAATGTGCGAGGAATGGTTTCTCATGTATGAGTAAATAACTGCCAATTACGCCACCCAAAGATACAGAAATATTGGCATTCAAAAACTCTTCCCAACTGTAATCCTTTCATGTCAATAAATCTTTTGACACTCAAATCTTCACCCACAGTGTCACAGCTACACTCACTTTTCAGTGGAAACGTGAATGTTGGAGGAAAAAAGTGGCCATTAAAAGCAAAGCAGTTAATTTTACTCTCCGTTTATTGCTGGACCCCATTAGCTGCAATAGACTTTTAAACAGGCCTTTAAAGACGCTAAGTAGCTCAGCAGATGATCACTGTGAGATATATCAGCCAGAACAGGAGCTTCAGCTGATCGCTGCTGCTGATAAGAGACAGGGAGCAAGAGATACGGCCGGAGAAGAACAGAAAACACAAAGCTGCACTTTTTAGGACGCCTCGGCTGAAGTGAGACACGTCTTAGATTCACTGATATGTGCTCTGAGGCTGAGGATCTCCTCTTGTCAAAGACGCTGGAGCCGCAGTGCTGCCCACCTCTAAACGCCTTCAGCCTCCTCCAGACTGTGAGATTTCTGCAATCTTATAGTGCAAGCTCCACTCTGTGACATGGATCTCAAAACCTTGGTTACAACATCAGGTCTGATGTCAGTAGTTGATGTCAGACTGTTCGCTGACAGCAACTACTGAATCGCAGGCAACAACCATCAGCGTTAATATGCAAGAACAAAATGTCATCAGCGTGCATCATCCATTTACACCACTGTAGTGGTGGTGAGAGAAAAGTATATGACAAAAAAGTCAAAGAAATGACCCAAAAAGTGGCTAACAAACAAAAAACAATAAGTAAAAACAAAACAAACAAAAAAAAGGAAAATTACCTTTTAAAAAGTACTATACATATAATAATTCTAATGAATGATTTTAAATATATATAAGAAACATATTTTCTGAACATTTCAAAAATATTTTTTAAAATCAGGTAATGTAGGTAATTTTTTTGCCAAGTGGCTCGCTTCCTTTTTTCCCCATGTTTTGGATAGAAAATCAAACCAGTTAGCGAAGGATTCAGAGGTTTTAGTAAAGATGTCTGAACACAGCACAAGAAAAGTGATGTCAATCCAGGTTTCAAAGGGTTAAAGACAAAGACAGTGGGCTGTTTGGTGTTCATACAGGCACTTTAGTGTTTAAAAAGGGCCAGTCTGGCAAAAATTAAATAAGAAATAGTAATTGCACTGCATTTGTAGTGTCTTTCTACTCCTTCAACCATTCCAAGGAGCTTTTACACTACATGTCACATTCACACACAGATTCACACACTGGTGGCCGAGGCTACCGTAACTCAGTGCCACCTTAAATATCTACATTTATAGCAAAATAGAAAAATATGGATGTTTGATTTTGGAGTGAACTGCCCCTTTAAAGACACATTTTGTAAGACTTTCGCTCTAATAAAACCTGAAATCTCCTCGCTCTCCTTTCAGCAGTCTGGTCGGCGCGGTGTGTCCTCTCAAAGGTCAGTGATTTAAAGTTAGTCTGAGCACAATCTGTTATGCATGAGCAAAACGTATTCAGTTTGTTCACCACTTACCTGTTTGGAATTAAATAACGCTGCCACGGGAAATTCTCCTCAATCTGCACTCAGATTGGATGCTATCAGACTTTGGCTACTTGATACTTAATGATATTAAATTCATCTCTCTGAATTTGCTGAACCAAATTATAATTGTGTCAACTTTAATCTTCCACTTCTGTTCATTCCCCTTCTCTCTGAAACCCCACACTCGTGGCTAATGGCTATTTTATCGATCTGAAAGTGCTAAAGTCATTTGTCAAGTTAATTGACGTCCTCTCCGGCCGTGTACTGTGACTCATACATGAGTTTCACCTGCTCCCCGAGTTCAAAGATATCTGGAGAAATTTTCTGCTCACAGTGGACCCCTTCGTATCAACTTTTTGTTTATTCCCATATTTTGTTGTAAATGAAGCTGACAGGAAATCAAATGTTTCCCCTGGAGGAGTGGCCTTTGGCTCCGTGCCGCTACTCAAATTTCTCTTAGTGGTATTTTGTGTTGACTGATGCCGCAGAACACAATGCAGTGGTGAGCACTGCAGAGAAAGGAGAGGCTGATCGCACTAAATTAGAAATCAGAATAATTAGACGTCTCTCAGAACAAAAGAAAAGCGTATCATCAAATTGCTTTTCCACAGCGTGTGACAAGCTGACAGAAAAGACCTCGCCTGTTGACTTTTGGGTTTAATAAACAAGACAAGTCAAGTTTTCAGCTGAGTTTATTTTCCTGCAAGCAAGCAAGCAAAACTTTATTTATATAGCACATTTTATTCCAGATGGAAGCACAATGTGCTGCACAAAGTGACTCACTGCTTGAGTCAAAGTACAGATACTCCTGGTCAAATATTAACCCAATACAAGTGAATGTTGCTGAGTCAAATTATCACTGGAGTTAAAGAAGTACTTGCTTTAAAAAAATCTCACAAGAATTCAAAGTACTTTAATTTACAGACACATTTACAGAACCTACTTTAATTACTTTAATGAATGCACTGGTTTGGCTTGTATAACCTGTAAAATGAAAAGCAGGTTGAATGTGCTGCAAAGATTGTAGAAATGTCCACAGAAACACAAACTGAAAAACGGCCACCACTGACATTTTCATTTTTTTAATTAACTGCAGTTCGTCTGTTTGTTTCACATCACTGCTAGCTCAAAAACAAAAGTCTCCTCATCCTCCAGCTATAGTCTTGTCTGCCAAACAGATGATCTGCTGTAGATGCAGCTTCCTCAAAAGGTTCTTAAAAACTCAGTTACATACCTGTCTAACTGTTTAACAGTAACTCTGCCAGACAGAAAAATCTCACAAAAAATTGTATTAATTCACATGTTTTAAAAAATTGGGTGAATTTTACCCGAAAATAAAAGTCCAAAAGTGAACTTCAAATAGTAACATTTATGCTTTAAACTGGACATGGTCCCTTTTAAATACATAATTAATTAAGAATTCAGCCGTTGCCATTTTGTTTTTTGTTTGGAGCCAGATGTGAACGTTTATGTTTCTTTCTGCTTTAAATTTGGGCTTTTTACCAAGGGGGTATATGATTTTTAGAGTCTCGGTTGGCCATTTGACGAACAGCCGTTTTTGGCATTTCTGTGTTGACTTCATTTGTCCCGGAGGATGCTGCTTGTTTACATGACCAGAATTAAATTCTCCCTGAAAGTCATTTCTTGTTCATTTATTTCAAACTCCATCAGAGCAGGAGGAGTCACAACAGGGAGAAATAACAGGAGCACAGGTAAATTATTTATTAACCAAAATAATAATAATAATAATACATTTTATTTATAAGAGCCTTTCTCAGCACTCAAGGACACTTTACAAAAAAATAAATAAAATAAAACAACACATAAAATAAGATCACACTAAAATCAAAATAAGTCACACAAATAAAAAGAAGAAATACATCGTGTCCAGGTGTGTCCCATGATGCTGATTGGATTCAATCAAGATCTGCAGCCTTGGACTGAAAGAGTACACAGCAGAGAAACCAAGCAGAAGGTCTTCCCAAAACCAGACCCGACCTGCTCGCACTCTGTCCAAAGTTTGCTGCTGTAGCTACACACCCTGATGAAGGATGTTTCATTCAGCTGTGAAGGTGACTACAAACAGAGAAACACTCCGGGACAAACTTTTCTCTCTGTGGCCGGAAAAGGAGCTGCTATAATATTCGGTAATCACAGAAAAATATAACTTACTCCTATGTAATGGTCCTCGTATGCATTTGTAACACTTTCATTTGACCTGGGCCATGTTGAGGCATGTTGCACTTCACCACTGAAACATGCCTCTCTGTTTGGTGTGAAGGCACATGTGGAAAATGCTTAATTTTTAGGAGACTGCACATTAATCAAATAAAGTGTGAGCCTAATACCCAAATTACATTGCACGTGGAAGCAATGCATGGGCATAGCTGAACCTGTTTCGTTTTCTTTCAGCATACTTGTTAACAAGTTAGAGCATCCACTCTGCCTGCATGAGTATAGTGTTTGTCAGGCACGTCTCAGCCGCGGCACATCAAAAGAAACAATGGCCAATTTTTTTCAGCAGAAATAGACAATTCTAATTGTGTTTTCATAATTATATTTACTCTTTACCACATCTTACTTCAAAAAAGTAGAAAAGTCTCTATTTGTCAAGAGAAATGGAAATATAAAGATGTCTGTTTCTGTCATGATTCCTGCTCCTCTCCCCCTCCTCAGTACTTTTCCATTCACTCTTCCTCTGTTCACTCTACCTGCGGGCCACGCCCACTCTGCCTGCTCTACTCACCTCCAGCTGCATCTCATCAGTAATCAACCCAGTATATAAGCCTGCCACACACACACTCTCATTGCCAGATTGTTCTACGCATTATGCAAGACTCTCCAGCATTCTCCTGCCAGATCTCCGAAAGCCGACCCTGCCTGTCCCCGACCTGCTCTCTTCGCCTGATCCCCGGTAAACCTACCTGCCTTCTGTCCTCGACCACGAGCTCTGTTTTGGCGTCTCTGATCTGCTTCGCTGGTAAAGACCTCTCCGCCTGGCCCCGACGATCCTCCTGGTCCATCCCCATCGGTACCGCTGCATCATCGGACTGCTTACTCGGCTTCGGAACCTCCGCCTGTCCCCGACCACGCTTCCGCCTTCTCCTCGACGGTAACTCCACACGTGCTGTCGAGCTGTTGGGCTACGGGGTTTCCTCCACATCCACGCCGAGTGACGTCAGCTTCGGCTCGTTGCTTCGATCTCCCTCCAGAGACTGTGTTGTGGGTTCCGACCCGAAGAACGAACTGTATGCTGACTTACCTCATCCTGCTTCGTGTCTGAATTGTGTTGGTCTGAATAAAAGTTATTACCAACTAATCCTGGTTACGGTTGTACTGCATCTGGGTCCTCACCACACCCGTTACAGTTTCACTCAAACATCCTTGTTTCTATTTCAAAATAAAAGCCCTCTAACAACATCTGTTGACAGAATCCAATTATTTGTTGACACAGGGCAATTTATTTTGAAATATTTGCAGGACCATGCTGTTGACAATGCATGAGCTTCATTAATGACTGGAATATGTGCTTATAAAAGTGAAAATACAGAACTCATAGCAGCAGGCAGCCCTGCAGAAGCGTCATAGCCACGGCGCTGCCAGTGTGAACACTATTAGCGTCAAACGCGCTGAAGGTCGGTGAGGTTGCCGTCATGCACTGCCCGTGACGCAATGTGAATCAGGCTTAAAGATCACACGGGACGGTCTCTGCAGGAGAGCAGAGCTGGCAATTGTGTTTTGCAAACGACAGGTCAATATTGTAAAAGCAGTCTCCCCTCATTAGCAGGCCAAAGTGTAGCGTTTCAAAGCACGCCCAAGTTTACCTTTTTTTTTAAATCAGTAACTCACACACAGGAGCATTTGTTCAGACGTGCTTTAAAGAACAGACAAGATAAACACATGAATTGATTTTATTTTAATTAAAAATGGTATCCTGACAAACCATGGAACCAAACTGATCTCAGCTCTAAAGGAGACAATCATGCAGCCCTAATAAGATCTCAAGGCATCTGCAGTCTCTATTTAATGCAGCAGAATAAAGCGATGACACTTTGATGGTGCAGTCGGCTCTGTGTTTTAGACTGTAAACAGCCTCGAGATGATCTACAGCGTAACGACAGACACCAGACCACAATCTCCTCAAAGACTAAACTTCCTGCTCGGCCTCTCCTAAACAGACAAATTCCTGGATGTTTTCCCTCCTCTCCACTTCCCCCTGGCAGAGCAGACTCATCTGCACGGCGAGCACCACCCTATCTTCACATCACATCCAGTGGGATTCTAAAAATAGTGTTTTTCGTCAGAGGCTCTGTCTCATTAAACCTGATCTTAAGGCTTTATGTGCTCTTTTCAGGCTCACGCCCCTCACTCACTCAACGGCTGCACATCGCAGTAATGAAGGCAGAGCTGCAGCCTTTAAACATGTCAATGGATACGGATGCTTTTTAGTCTGAACTTGTGACCCAAAATGTACAATATTTATATGTTGAGCTGCTGGAGGAGTGGAAGTCTGAGTCACTCCAGATTATATCCAAATGTCCACAGCTGAACATTAGATATGACACTATTATAGAGTCGGTCAGGACTTGTGGTCTGCACTGCTCTGCTGTTTTTTTTTAATTAACATATTTTATTAGCATTTTAAGAATGATTAAAAGTTATTCCAACAATGAACCCGCACTACCCCACCCCTCTCATCCAAGGTTCAGGCATAATAACAAATATGACAACCGCATTACATAAGAATAATCACTGAGATAAGTTAGTGTAAAACAGAGAGAAAAGAAAGCAGCGGGGATAAAAACTTTTCAAATAAAATAAATAAACAACAGATATAAAATAAAAACAAATCATAAAAAATAAAGAGCTGATCATTTTTATCAGAGACTTGATGACTTGACTTGAGTCAGACTCTTGCTGACTTGATGTGCTCCTCAGAAGTTTTGTATTTATAAGTCACAAGCACATGAGCAGCAAACGTCTCCCGTGTTGGTGACCTTCCTGCACCGCCACACTGGCTCCCTTCAAATGAATAAGGGCGCCGCGTTTCTTCAGCCAGCAGCCTCACACTGTAATATTTAATCACTGACTGTACTGTCAAGAGGTGTGTAAAGTAAAGAAGCGAAACGCCTCCTGTGTAGATATTCCATTAGATGACGCATATGCACATAACCGAGACTGCAGACGTTCACCACAGTGGGTAAGGAACTCACTCACTTTATGAATACCCAGCTAGAAAGTTTTGGTTATAAAAACGTTCTGAGAATGGTACAACGCAATCCTTAAAATGATTTTATGAACATTAGATTAAAATGTTTTATTTAAAACATTATTGCAACTTTTAGGTAACGTTAGCCAATGTTGTGGGAAGGTTCCCTGCTGAGCTCCTGTAGAAGTTACTGTGTAGTGTATTTTTTTCGGGGTACAAAATAAAACACATGGACATAATTTCATTATTCCAGTCTGTGCTCAGTAATTTATTTTATGAGGTGCAAATTGTTATTGACCAAAAAGTTCCAATACACATCGGAGAAATGAATGGACAATTGCCAACTTGCAAATTGAGAAAGGTATAATTATAGATATATAAAGATCTAAGACTCTGTTATGCACTCAAAAGACTTTGGTTGCAAATTTGTTAAAATCAATGTTGTGGACTTCTTCTTTTTAAGGTGATCCATCCACCTGACAGGTATAGCTAATCAAGCTGCTGACTAAACAGCATCATTACTACACAGATGTGTCTTGGGATGACAAGAAAAGCACTAAAATGTGCAGTTTGTTCACAGGACACTGTTTTTAATGGTGAGCTATTGGCCGGCTTGATAAAAAAAAGTCACCTTTAATGTAAAAATAAAATGAAAGAGAAGTGTGGCCTTGGCAGAGCTCGGTGAGTTCTCTCATGTCTGACCGTAAGTTTGATGCGTGCGCCTCCGCGACTCGCTCTGACCATATGTACGCTGACCTTGCTGATGGTCGCTGGAGCTTGCAGCTATAATCTGTTGCCTATAGACAGAGAGATCCAGGTTACTTCCTGATGACACAAAGAGGATTTCTAACCTCAGTGTTCTCCGTTTGTCACTGTTCCGCTCAAATGTAGATAAATCTGCTCCTGCTCTGTGTTCTCCCGCCCCTCCCCCTCTTGTCCTTTAGTTGCTGTTGTGTAACCTCACAGACAGCCGCTGTCAACTCACATTTTTTCAGAAAATGCTTTTAACTAATAACTCTGTTGCCGCGTGATTTACATAAAGGATACAGACGTGTCGGGAAGCAAGAAACAAAATTTGAATGCAAACTTGCTCTGTGCGTTCTCATGTGGTCATGCATGTGTGCGCTTGAAACTTCCAGAGTGCAGAAGGGATTTGACGGTGGAAATAATGTAATCCATCGCCCTCGGATATTTTCCTCGAAGGCCGAGCCCCCGCCCCGGAGCAGATCTGCATCACTGTCAGCGTGCTGGCGATGAGTCATGTGGCGCGCCTCAGTCTGCTTCACCTATCAGCATTAATAACGTGTTTTGTATGAGAAGTGCAGGTCAGTGTTAAGCCCCGGTGAGGGTGCTTTATCTGGGGGATCAGCAGCGGTGCCTCCGCTTAAATGGGTCAAAAATCACTAACCTAACAGCCAGAGTCAAAGGAGTCAGACTGCACACAGTATCCGAGCGCATCAGTCGCCTCGCACCTGCTGCACAGATGGACTTTTATTAGAAAACTAAAAGCAGAGTCTCTTTTTGCATCTGGTTCAGAAAAGTCACACTGCAGCTATTCGTCTATTTACACTCATCCCATTAACATTCAGGGTGTTCCTGGTGACTTCTTTCTGCTGATGACACTTTTTACAAGAACTTAAAACCTCCCAAACCTGAGCAAACTAGTAAGATTTCTTTCAAAAACTTTGGGGGAAAAAACAGTGAGAAACTTAGTAAAAGTTAGTAAAAGGTCACAAGTAAAATAACCAAAATGAGACAGAGAGAGAGAAAATGATAAGAAACGTGTAAAAAAAGTAAAATAGAGGAAAATGAAAAAAAAATGTAATTAACTATACTGTAAATAACTATAATTTCTACTTATTAAAAGAAAGTTAAAATTAAGTTACAGAGATATATTATTGTAGCACTTTCTCTCAGGTCATGTCCTTGTTTTTTTTTTTGTTGTTGTTGCTGTTTTTTTTACTTTTTTGGTATTTTTTAGGAAAATGTTTTGTGAAGTTTACTAATTACTTGCTTTTTTGGTAATTTCTTGTAATGTTGCTCATTACTTCCTTCAAACGGTTAAACCTGGAGCAGACTAAAAGTAAGAAAATGCTCAAAGTTCAAAATCAAAATTGAGCAGGCTGTCACGTCGCCACGGCCTACAGCTGCATTAAAATGCACACTTTTTACTTAATCCCATTGAAATCAATTTAATTGAGGAGTTCGGGTCAACTGTTTACATGGGATGTCATATTATTGATCTGGTGTTTACATGCGTAGACGTCTGTCAAGTTTCTGTATCAATAATTTTTTCACATCACACCGCTGATCCATGTACATGCCCCAACGCCATCTCACACTTTGACCATGAGACAGACGCAATTGACACTACAGTTACCACAGTACAGGGAGAAAATAAGTAAAAGTATTACCTAAAAACATTTTTAAAAGTCAATAATAATGTGTACTTCAACATCACACAGCACTGGAGGGAATGCGGGGGCTTTTGGCACGTTGCTGCACAGATGAATCTGTCTCATTAGAGGTGTACACTGTTCAAGGCCTGTTTTCTGGCACACACCCTTCGCCCGACACAGAATTCCTCAGTGTGTATTATAAAATCACGCGTAATGTGATCACCAGTCCCCTCAGGCTGATATTTATCAAGCTGTCTGAAATGAATTGGCGGCACATTACACAAGTTGTGACAGGTACACTGACCAAGGACACGGCTGCCCTTCATAGTTGTAAGACAAATAAGCCGTGGATACACCTGCCATCCACCACTGAGTTCCAGAGCGAGTGCGGTGTGGCAGGAGATACGCCTCAGACTGGAAGTGATGCCACGAGTTGGCATCCAAAGCTGTGACCTCTGCTTCTGTCCGAGCGCCAGACAGTAATGTTAATCCTGGAATGGAGCAGCTAAGAAAAAGATTTGTCTTCTGAAAGCTGACACAACTTATCTTAATGTCCCGACAGTTGTATAGAGGGAAAATGCACTGTGTCTGAAGCCCGGACCCCCTGGCAGCGTGTGGACAATGAATATGCCAGAGAGGGTTGTTCCACTGTCTCTTACACAAAGTGATGGAGCCTTACTCCTTGTCTGTATTCATTTCCTGTGGATCTGTGCTTCCAGAGGTTGGATCTGAAAGTCATATTGCTGCAGATGAGCAGAGGATAAACACTGGAAACCTAAAGTGATGGCACACCACAGAAAACCCTCTACATGCGTGTCTCTGAGGAGTTTTAAGCATATGAACCTTGAAAATTCATTGCAACAAAGCAGAACAATAAGAGATTGGGCCAGATTCTCCACTACTGCAAACTAATACCATGTCTTTCAGTAAAAACCAAGGTCTGCAGGGAAAACATCAGTGAGCCTGCTGACAGCTGGCTGTCCACACCGACTCACCTGCCTGTGTTACTGCTGAAACTGTGACGTGGATAAGGTTAGACAGTTTTGGCCTCTCTTTTAACATAAGGACTCTAAAACTGAAAAGACAGAAAGAAATTTCAGTTAAATATACCAGAATCAGGAATTCAGTCAAACGAGATAAAGGCCTGTACTTGCATGGCGCCTTTCTGATCTTCCAACCACTCAAAGAGCTTTTACACGACTTCTCACATTCATACTTTGGTGTCCGAGGCAACCGTACAAGGTGCAATCTGCCACTTGGGGTGTTTTCACACTTGATTTCACACTATAGCCCTCCAA
Source organism: Plectropomus leopardus (assembly GCF_026936395.1). NCBI lineage: Eukaryota > Metazoa > Chordata > Actinopteri > Perciformes > Serranidae > Plectropomus > Plectropomus leopardus. The sequence continues at coordinate 2,836,557 of NC_142176.1, read as the reverse complement.
GCAGACTCAGATCAATAACTCAGCATTTTTCTCACATATGTTAACACTCCAAATGAACCCAGAACCCTCTGAAGCGAACTGAACTCAGACCACCTCGAGAGGTGTTATGAGCTCGCTTTATTGATGCCTTATGAACACAAAGTGCTCCGGGTTAGTTTGGCTTTTTGGTGTTGTATTTTAGCCCTCTAGCCCTCTCTTCCCATGCACAGTGCTGGGACGCTCAAAAACACAAACAGATGGAACCATGTTGGATGCATATTTAAACTAACTCACCTTAAGTCTTTCCACACATGCTATAGATCTGAAACAGCCTCGTGGTGATTTTTGTTGTCTGTTCACACATTTCAGCCATTCTCTGGTGGCAGAAAAGTGTTTTTCAAATGATGATTTTCTCTTTGTGTTTCACCGTAACGTTGCACGCTGTGCAAAACAGATTACCTCCTCTTTCATGCAGAGCATCAGGGAGTTGTCTTGCACAAATTTCAGCAGTAATTCTTTTTTGGAAACTTGAGACGTTTGTGTCACATGTGTGCTGCTACACAACCAGAAACAAAAGAGTGAGTCTGGTGACTTTAAGGAAAATGTGAGCTTAAACTGAATGTACAAATGCATCAAAGGACCCTTCAAAATAATTAAAAATGTTTAAAACTTTAAAAACTCCAAAAGTGTCAAGTGTTTTGCCTCATCAAGGGTTCATAAACGGCAAATGACTTCTTACTGCTCTTACATGAAAAACACAACACCTACAGTACATTGTGTTTCTGAGATACTTTGGATTATAATCACAAAATTCAAATATCTACTCTTGTGCTTTTCTAAGAAAACTGAGTACAAATCACTCATCACATACTGTACATGGATATAAACAGCAGCAGTGTGTTTGTGTGTTTGTTGTCACTTTGATGTTGTATGGCTGCTGATGATCTGAATTCAGGCTTCACACGGAGACATCCGTCTTTTCTGATCCAAACACCCAAAGCTATTCATGTGCTTTTTCCATCTCCACTTTATCTCCACCTCATTCCTTCTCTGCGTTCCTGTGACACACTTCTCTAAGCACTTCACTGTGTGTGTGTGTGTGTGTGTGTGTGTGTGTGTGTGTCTGTGTGTGTCAGATTGAGCTTTTTTTTCCAGGATGGATTTGCAGAGGCTGTTTACCTGAATAGCAAACCTCCATTGATAATGTGGCACATTTTGACGAGAATCCTTTTCACTTTGAACAAAAAAAAAATTGAAAATCTTCCTTCTTTTTACCAAACAGACAGTAATAATACAGAACATTGTGAAGAAGAGAGCATGAATGTGAATGCTGTTGGGATATAACTGAGCTTCAGTCCAGATACTGTTTGTGCAGCTGGCAAATAGATCGTGCCTGGGTGCTTTGTCTCTGGGAAAAAAGTTTAATTCACTAACTGTTTAAACTGTGCAACAAACTCAATAAAATGACCAATACGTTTAATAGGTAACACTTTATTCTAAAGCACAAATTATACAGTTAAATTATGTTTAACTGCAGCATGACGCATGATAATTTAATGCATGAATTAATGCGGGATGTATCATGCATTCATGTTGCTCGACATTAACAAATTATCAAATCCCCATGAGTCCATGTATTAAATATATACATCATCAACTAAAGTTAACCTATCATGAACTGATAAAAGACCAAAGCTGCAGGACTTCATGTACATAAATGTTTGTTTCAGAGCTGTTCTCACAGAATAAGAAGCTAGTTGTCAGATGCAAATATTTGCTGCATAATCCAATTCTATTTATGCCACATTTACAACCCAGGGGCTGGTTGGAACGGTATTATTATACTTTGTTTGTTGTTGTTGCATTTAGCAGCATAGAGAACAATGCACTGAAACCAAAATCATCTAGCAGGTGCAAACTGACAAATTATCGGAGAATGGGCTGTAATGGAACGAGAAAAGATATATTATTATGTGAATATGCAAATTAGCATCTTCCAATCTGATATAAAAAGCAGAATTAACCAGAAGTGGAAGAGTGACACTTTTCGTTACTAACAGTGACAAACGTAGACCTCAACTTCCTTCAAGATAACATGTTCAAAGGTTATGTTTTATTGGTATAACAATCTTAAAATCCAAAGTAATTCATTTTATTATCATGTTTGGTAAAGAAAAGCTTCAAATTCTTACATTTAAGATGCATGAAACTAGCAAAAGTTTGCCTTTTTGCTTAAAAAATTCAAAATACCTGCATATTAAATTTTTCTGCTAATTGAATTATCAATTCATTGACTACTCCTTGCAGATGTAGTTGACAAATATAGAATTATTCTTAATCATATCTTCAGATGGAGGTCCCTGAAGAGAATTCCTAACAAATACGTGTCCATCATCTAATGTTTTGACAATTTAGGGGTCTTTGGTAAGTAAAAGTTTGAGAAGCACTGGTGTATAGCACCCACCTGTTGGCTCTGAATCCGTTGTTGTTGTAGCTCCTTAAGATGTTTTTGTCTCTGCTGTTCTGAGTTTGAAGTTTCCCTTTGAGCACAGATAAGACTGTGCCTAAACCAAACCTCCCATATCCTACATTCACATGATAATCTATTCCATGTGGGCTGGCTGACTGAAATATTGTTCCAAAAAGGTCAGGGTTGAACCTCAGTGCTCAAAGTAATTGGATCCATTTGTAATTCTGAAATAATGGCTAATGTGAATAATAGCTCTCCAAAAAGCGATTCATAATCAGGTTGCATTTTGTTAATATTCAACATTCGGTCGGATAGTGAGGAGGGTGCGCCGAGTGCAAAGCAATGAATAAAACTAAAGTGATAAAGAATAGTCTTTTCTTTGAAATGATGTTGCTGTTATTATGGTCTGACTGTGCAATTCATACACTGCTGAGGAGCATCGACACACAGCACAGAGACTTCACAGGGATTTAATAGCTATGTATGCAGGGTTTTTCTGTAAAAACAGACTGTTTGTACTGTTTGTGTGAGTTCTGCGTTCTAAAAACAAATTATTTGGCCCATCATTTTTTTGAGTTATGACAACTTCTAATGAAATGACACACAACAAGCACATTACACGAATCAGGGGAATAAGCTTCCCCTCTACAATTGAAGGCATTTTTAAGTTGTGCTTACTTAATGACTGATAGCAAAACACATTTTTTTAAGTAAGAAATGTCCTTTGTGTTGTAGTTGTGTGGCCTGCAGGTTCCAAACAGTCTTGAATTTGTTCAGGTGTGTTTCATGGGAGGGGAATTAAAATCCCGAACTGAAGATGAAGAAATGTAAAATTCTCAAACAGTTTCATAACCGTACTACAACTCAAATTTTGTTTTAAATTAATTTAAAAATAACATAGATTTGAGTTTAAATCGTAAGTTGATGTAATTATCAATATTATTATGTCAACACAACTCATTAAAATATGTTTGCAACTAAAAAGATTTATCTCGATCAGTTAATCTGAATTTGTATCCTGTAACCATGCATGTAATTAGGCGGTGGTGATAGGTCCCCTGAATGATGCCTCCGGCAGTAAAAAAGATTTCAGTTTGACATGTCTGTAATCAGCAGCGGCGTGTCGGACAGCACTGTTTGCTCTTCACACTGTTACCTCCCTGTAAGCCTCCCTCCTCTCCTCACTGTGGGTAACTTGTTGGACTGAAAACACGTCTCCCTGAAGCTCACATCTCTTTGATCTGATCCCCCTCCGTCTGATAAGGAGCTCTGGCTCTAAAACAGAAAGGACGAGACGAGCAGGTTGGCTCCTTCCTCCTGCCGTCTTCTTATCTGATCACTGCTCAGCTTAAAAATGAATGTGATCTCCACCTTTTGAACATGAGTCAAATCACAGTAATTTTATTTATGTAGCACAGTATTAATATGCCTCAAGGGGCTTTAAAACCACCCTATGTCTTTACGCGAGGTTTCAGTCCATTCCAACCAACCTCTGAATTTGTAAAAGTGCTTGACGCCAAAAGGCACCTTTCACATGCGCATGGAACGTCTTTGGATGGCATCAGCTGAGAGCGAACCAAACAGAACCGGCTGTGGTGTTATCTTACACCAACAGACAGCCTGCCACATCCGCCAAATACGGATGGCTGGGCAGAATCCGTCGCACGCACATGAAACACGGCAGGATGGCGTCCGATTGAAACGCTGTCCCACCAACACGAACTTTGATGTCGGAGTCTGGTGTTCACTTCCAGTCTGAATGTGACTGTAAGAGCCACGTAATCGCACATTTATTCTTGGAGTAAATGTTTGTTTTGGTTTATAACATATAATATAGGTGTCGATTTATTTAAGTTTACGTAGCGGTTTTTGTGTGTTTTTAGTGGTGATGTTATGATGCACGCTATAGTGTGTACCACATTTATGGTGTAGTGCGCATGTCAAAGGTGTATAGGATGGCGTCATGCCTGGAAAGAGCTAGAGATCTGTGGAGGCTGGACGAAATAAGTTTTTCACCGTGCCTAATCCCCGTGGATTATCATGTTTTGCAGTGTGGACAGCGCGTTTAGGACATCGGGTTGATAGAGGACCGTATTGGATGTGATTTGGACGGATTTAGCCTGCTGTGCCTTTTGTATTTTTTTTACAAATAAACATTGTTAAAAGTTTTTCCTGCCTCACATGAGTACTTGGATTCACTCGAAGTTGGAACACGAGTCAAAACCCCTACACCTCGCAGACGAAGTGGCTGAGGAACTGCGGTATGTAGAAATGGCCACCATATTAATGTTTTTTCTATACCTTACTGTGTACCTCCTTCCCCTAATCCTCACCATCCATGCCGGCATGTTTGTTTTTTGACATCATAGCGTTGGTTGCCATGTGCTGTTGTTGCCTAAACATAACCACATGCAGTGCAATCCAACCATGTGCTTGTGTTGACATCACAGTAGCGGCAGCCTGGAACATCAACAGCAGACACAGAAAGATATCTAGAGCGTAATTTGTAGACGCAGAAGTCCTCTGCAGAGCGGCAACATGTGACAATTTGGGATGAGAACAAGTTGGTTTATCTAGAGTAGAGTAGAGTAAGTCAGTGGTGTATGCAGGTGGATGGGTGCATATAATGATAATGAGTGGTGCATATTGTAGGTGCAAACAAAAGAAAAAGTGGTGCAGGGTGGTAAGGCTGGCTCATGGCAGGGCAGAGGCAACACTGGGCTTCCAGCAGCACTACTAAAATAATCAGGAGCACTGGCCAGGTGTTTCCAATTATGCAGTCGGCTCAACCCGGCTCAGGACCTGGAGACACAAAGCATACATCTTATCTACGCCCACGGGACCTGACTCCGGGGTCAGCACAGCCACATATATGAAAGGGAAACTCAAGGAGATGTCTGAACCTAATTCTCTGGAGTTCATAGAGAAAACAGTAGTAGTGGAGCATTTAGCAGCTAAACACATAGATATTTCCCTCAGGAGTTTGTAGAGACCAAAACTTGAGCTAAAAGTGTGAGCATAATTTACATTAATCACATTAACACCACTGCAAATGAACAATCATGTTGCTCTATGACTGATGGAGGTGATTGAATAGAACAAACAAATAAAGACAGCTGGTCTAAAAACACACGCCCCCTTGCTCTCCTGAGCTAGAGCTTTGTTGGGTCATGATCCAGCTGCAGCATCTCCTGCAGTGAAGTTTCTTTCAGTGCAAAGAGCAGCCGACCAGCCCCCATCAGTCACTGTTAGATCATAACAACACTTATGGTAAAGGTGATCTGGGTGCTAGCTCTGTGGCCTCTGTCGACTAATGAGGCTTGAAATTAAATTCAGTCCATTTGGCAATAAATCCCGCAATATGTATTTTAATTTGCTTTCTTGTGTGGCCGTTAATGATCAGTGCATGAGGACAAAACATGTGACACTCTGCACGTGTTGCGAGGATCTGAAATGAATTCAGGTAGGATTGCAATATCCCCTGCATAACAACTACTCTTAAAAGTACAATTTATCCAAAAAAAATATGTTTAAGACCCATGACTGGACCCCTGTCACTACATAATGAAACAATGTGTGCACTGGATGCACTGGTGCACACAATAAAAGATACTCCAAACAGTAGGTGCTTTTGCTGTTTTATTTGCATTACTTTATAACCATGCTTATGCTCAATATATATTCACAACCTTGCAGAAATGATACTGGTGGTTTTCATCCAATTAACCTCTTACATATATTTGTCTCTGTTCAGTGACGTTCTGGCACTGCTGCCTCTGGGCTCAACTACAAATTAGGGTTTGACCAGAGCAGCTTTGAAGACAGATGCCTATTTCTATGCAGGGGTGATGTTAACCGATAATATTCCCTTCACTGACCATATTTTAAAAAGCCTCGACCATATAATTCCATACATCCATCATTTTGATGGATTAGAGGTAATTGCAGGCCCTGACACATGATTACCAACCTAATATAACGTCACAAATTTAGACAGAATATAATAAAAATGGAAGAATGGTCATCAGAGGTCCGACACAAGTGATCAGGTTTCAGAGAAGCTGCTGCTGAACTCAGTAGGCCACCAAATAATAAAACAAGTAGTGTCAGGTTGATAAAGATTGAAGTGTGGTACTGTGTGACCAGTTACAGGCAGTAATCGCCCTGCAGACACAGTTACAGCAGATAAGCGTGCTGCAGTTAAACTGCACAAAAGAGGAAATCCCCAAACTTTTTGTAAGACAGTGGAGCCACATGAGCATCGTTTGATGCTGATCATCTGTTTTTAGCTCTTTAAGTTGATGTCAACAAATGCATATCGCGGGATGAACCAGCACGATTCTTATGTTTACATAACAGCATGGACCGTGACGGTGGTTGGGATGAGGCAACAAAGTCACAGATGGTTAGGTTTCGGCAAAAGTGGAACTTGGTAAGATTTAGAAAAATAACACAGACACAACCACACAGGAAGTGAACTCCAGACTCCTGCACAAAAATCAGCTATTTGTGGGACCATCCACCTTTCCGCCTGCCTGCTCTATAAGTACACTCAAGCTCCTTATATTACGTGGTTACCGGCAGCATTCTTACCTGATATTCTCCTCAAGCATTTCATGCACAAACGACTAGTTCCATTCAGCCACGTTCTCAAGTGATGCCGCCTGGTTCTGTCCGAGTGCGTTCAAATCAAACGCGAAACATGGATTTTGGCATCATGTTCGTACGACAAAAGCACTGCCAGAGCAGATATATTTGAAGTTCAGGGCTGGCACAGATGGTTAGGGTTAGGGGAAGGAGGCACATGGTAAGGTGTGGAAAAAACATCGCATTCAGGATGTGACAGGTTCCGTCCAGCTGTGTTCTCAAGTGATGCAGCTGGTCCACATTTTAGGGTGCTGCAGCAGGTGCCATCCAGCAACGTATATTAACACTGCAACTAGTTCTATCCAGTGCATCATGCAGACATGAAAGGTAGCTTTTGGCATTGGGATCTTAAAGCACTATCAAAGCGGCAGCATTTGAAGACTTAGGAATAAAGTAACTGGTTCATCCTGCGGGCAAGCAATACAGAAGAATTGCCGTAACACCAGACTGCAGAGCAACGTCTTTCCCGTTCACCAAAAACAGAATTTTGTACTGTTGTGTTTTGCTTTCTTGTGTAGCTGAAAGGACTGTAAGTTATTGTTGTGTAACTCGTTGCTGTAGGATGACAATTGAAAAACCTGGAACCTTGAACTTTGAAAAATATCTTTTAAAAATCACTCTGACAGTCACTGCCAGCATGCTCTCAGAGAGAGGGAAAGAAGGGGTAAACATGTTTTAAAATAGAGGAACAAGCTTGTTTTCTGTCCTCAATGATGGATTTATTGTCTAAATGAGTGACCAGTGAGAGACGCTCTCTCTGAGGGAATCTGATTCATTTTATCATCCATTTAATCATGAAACATTACTAAAGGGAAAATTCTGCCGCCTGTTTTCTAAAGTCGGACAGTGAAGAAACACTGAATGACAGGACGGTTAGTTGGGACTCTCATTTAGTTCCTCTTAGCTCACATTCCGGATGTCAGTGACACAAGTTTTTTAGGCACCTTGTAAGGTTTCCGAAAATAAACATAGCTTGACTTGACTTTAACTTTTATAACCTCATCTGTCACACTGAGGGATTATAATTAGATGCGGTGCAACCCCAGTTTTTATTTCCGAAATTAGATTTTTTTTCATGTTTTATGATTTTGCCTTGAAATTGTTTCCTCGTCAGAGTGACAGTGGCCCTGCAGCAGTACAGAAGGTGCGTTCAGATAGTGAGCAGTTACAGCCTCAACTGTTTAACATGTAAACACAACAACAGCAGAGAAAGGTGGGAGAAAAATCAGCTGTAAACAAACATCAATTTAAGAGAAGAAAGTGCAGCATCATGTTCAAAGTTCAATGTATTCACCATAAGGCTGTTGTGCTATGCTATTTCTCTCATAGTGCCTAATACCAAACTCATGAAATAGTGCCGTGTCATCTGGGTTATTTAAAATAAAAAAATGTATTGGATGAGAATAAATTGCATTACGGGTTTATGATGGATTATATGAACATGCAAAATTTAGGTTGGTTTAAAAGCAAAAGAAAATGCATTTTATCAGAGCATGTCCAGTATGTTCTCATCACTCTCGTCAAATACTGCAGCTTTGCAGTGGCGCTCAGCATCAGCCAAAAGCACCGTCAAAGCAACGGCATTTTAGGAGCTCAGAATAAGAACAGACTTTTTTTTTTTTATGAAAGTAAAACAATGAAGACGTGGTTTAAATGAACTTTTACTCTAGTTTTACTCGAACCTAACTGACACTAACACTATTCTGATTTCGTAATGGTAAATTCCTGGTATAAAATTATTTATAATAAAATCATAACCAAGAAATAACACACAACTAGCTTCAGCTTACTAGTTAATTTCAGTGAGATCTGCAAAGCGACTGCACCTGTAAAAGCACCGTCAGACTTCAATGAGGAACTCTGTGACACTAGAGACTAACCACATTTCTTTGGGTAGTTTAACAAGACTGAAGCAATGAAATTATGTTTGGCAGCGACATGAACAGACATCTTGGGGGGCAGTGGCTAAATTCAAGGACATAAAAATTGACTCAACACCAACAAAACAAAGATGCACAGAAAGCTCATTATTGGAGATAAAGTGTGTAAGCATGCCCTCCCCCTCTTTAGCTCTTTCTCTCCGTTTCCTCGCTTTTAAGGGAAGCTGTCTCTGTAAACAATGTGCAAAGTTTAATATGCGTTCCTAAAACTATATTAAAGTTAGCAGTTAACAAAATGAGCCCACCATGATCTCCAAGATGTAATGTCATGTAACTTAATGAAACTGTAAGGACGATGAAAAAGTTCCGAATACAAATGACAAGAGTTCAATAGTTCATTTACAACACTGACAACAAAACCAAACAAACATGCAGCACATTCTGCGCTTATTAACTAATGAGATAATTAGTTAAAGGGTGACAGAGTGTCGGTGAATATAGCCGCAGTACTCTCCTGCTGGGTGGGACTCATTATTTTAATGTACAATTATTATTAATATACTTATTCAATAATTAAGCAAACCAAGGATTTAAATCAGCTACAAGCAGCTGCTGCTGAGCACAGAGACGGAAACTGTTGTTGATGCATTATGATCGTTAGACAAAGCAGTCGGTGGATGGTGTCCTGTGACTGTTTCTGCAGGGATGGAAGCTTATTCCAACACGTTCCTACAGCCACTGTCACAACAACGCACGTTCTGATAGATGGAAAATACAAATTTCTTCTGAGCAAATATATTCTTGTCGGCAGGGAGAGCATTTTTCTCATGTTCATTCAGGTTCATGTCATTTTTTGCTTTATTTTTTTGCTTTAAATATATAAATAATGTTTTAGAGTAATTCTAATAACTGGATGGGGAAATTTCAGGGCTAAAAAATATTGCTATACTTGGTGCATTGATCCAAATTGCAGTAATTTCAGTTACTGCGCGTCCCTCTGCTGACCAGAGCTGGAATGTAACTAATTACATTTACTCAAGTACAGTGCTGTACAGTACAAATAAATTAATCTTATGCCACTTTCCACTTATGTATACTCCACAACACTTCAGAGAAATATTGTACCTTTACTCCACTACTACTATTTGTTAACTACTAAAAATTAAGACTTTTGCGCACAAATGATATGATAATAGACAAGTTCAGCAAAAAATACTATAAGAAGATAATTAATTGACAGCTACTCTTATAATCATGCAAGTAATTTTTCATGCAAAAGACATTTAGTGGTTCCAGCTTTTCATATATACTGTCAGTATGAGGACTTGCATGCTTTTCCTTTTAATTATTTTTAATTTAATAAATGTATTAAAACCTTTTTGCATGTGCACTTTTACTTTTTATACTTTTATTTAACAGTAGGCCTAGTTTCACTCAGTTTCACTCCTGCAGAAATTCTTCTTTCAGCCTTTTTGGTGTCATGTCTTCAGTCTTGTTTATGTGCACACGGCAATAAACCTGCCCTTATATGGTGTTTAGGGGGCGGTTCCTGAGCTAACAGGTGACTTATGATGAAGTGAGATTCATCACTGAGCTCACCTGCTCAGAGCAGATTTGGATGGTTAAGAGCGTTTGGTGCATCTGGAGTTGACTTCTCTTATATTTTCTCTTTGCAAAAAACTAAAAGAAAACATAAGAAATATTTAAGAAAACGTTGCTGCATGAGGCTCCATGTTCATTTGACTTTCCTTACTTCCTGTGAGCTACTTACCTCATTTGTGTGTTTTATTCTGACGTCAAACTAACCCCGGCCAGATGTGTGCAACATCTGTTTGGCTACTGGGAAAACAAGCCCCTTTAATGTCAACTCAAATCTCCAGAAGCTCTGAAAGCAAACAGGACCACTGCTGGCATGAATCCTTGACATTACAAAGGCTGTATGAGGGTAATACCAGTGTTATTATTTTATACATTTGACAGGGCCTGTCTCCTTTGATTTGCCTCTGTGAAACAAAGCGGAGAAGCCAAGCGTTCATCAGTTGTTACATCAGGGACAAAACAATACTTCTAGGGACAGCATGACATCCCCATCAGACAAATACGGGCTTCTGCACGTCCTCCACTATCCATCAATATTTAGACTCATGCTGTTTCCCTTCCCCCTGCCAGGTCTTAGCGTGCTGCTCTGAATTAAGCCGTACAGCAGTCTGCCGTGGCGTCCAACGTCTATATAAATGCTAATGAACGACGGGGCAGGGAGAGACCACGGAGCTTTTGTCATGTTAATAATACATTTGCCTCAGAGGAAGTTGCAGGGCGAGGTATGGGGCTGCAGATGAGTGCCGAGGCTTTGAAGATCTAACACATTATTATCTAAAGTGAAATCACATGAAAAGGCAATGATTCCTTAGTGGAGGAGATCTCAGAGGCTCCATATAAAAACCTCCTCACCTATTCTCCTCCTAAAGATGGAGGGAGAATGAGACAGACGTTGAATAATGGGAAGGAGGAAATGCTTGCTCTGTGTCAGGAGTGTTGGTTTTACTACATTCATACAGAATCGTTTCCGTTTCGTTCATGGCCATAAACATTTCCTTTTACTGTAGATCAGTGGCAGAGGTTTCATTAACCCTTAGGGACTGTCTGGCATAGTTAACGTACTTTTCATTCTTCATTTTGATCATTTTGGCCGTGCTCAGTGATATGGTGTGAATTTAAGAAGGTACAAGGTAGATTTATTACAATTTGTTCTTGATCCTGCTACATCGATAAGTCACTGATGAATATTTAAAAAGAGCCATTGGGACCATAAGTGTTTTTTGAACCACGCTGTGAATATGTTTTCTTCTGTTGTAAAGTTGGACATTTTAACATGGGGGTCTGTGTGAACTGACTCTGTTTTGGAGCCAGCCTTAATTGGCCATTGGAGGAACTGCTGTTTTTGGCACTTCGCTGTGTTCATTTTTCAGCCCCGGAGGTTGCTGCTTGGTAAAAGTGTTTCTTTTTCTTGTATTGTCTAGTGGAGCTCGTGCAAAGGTGTTTTTGGAAAAGAGAAAACCCATAAAATATCACGGCCCCGGCTGTGCCCCCATTTTTCTCTTGCATTTCCCATGCCCCCTGTTGGCTTCTCTGTGTGTGCACGAGTGTGTGTGTGTATGTGTCTTATTCCTGTCTCTCCCTCACCTGGACCCTGCCTCCCAGCACGCTTTCAATCAGCTCATCACCTCTCACAGCGCTCTGCTCCACACCTGCCAGCCATCAGCTCGTCAGCCCTCCACTTTAGTTTCTCCCTCTCTTCATCAGGCTGCTTGGTCAATCCTCACGTTAAAATGTCCAACTTTACAGCAGAAATTAACATGTTTGCAGCCTGGTACAAAAACAGTTTTGGTCTTTTTTACTAATTTCAACATTCTTGACAACTGTAGAGGGTTGAAACTCATAACTCACCTGTTTACATGTTATTAAGGCTTAGAGTTACACAGAATGAAGTGAGTGACTGTCTGCTGACGGTGTCCTCGGCTTCTCGGTCACATTCACCCCTCACTCCTCAACGTCTCATCCAAATATGTGCACTTCTAGCTCCAAAATTTAAGGCTTCGAACCTGGAGTCCTGGAGTAAAAGTAATAATACCACACTGTGAAAGTACTCTGTTAAAATAAAAGTCCTGCACTGAAAATTTCACTCAAGTGAAAGTGAGTTATTTTCATGAAGATGTACTGTAAGTATTAAAAGTATTAAAAGTACTCAATTTGTAAAAATCTAGAAAAAAGCACCTCCAAAATCCAAAGCTATTTTAAAAAAGGGAAAAAATAGTTGTTTATTAAATTTTAAATATAATGTATCCAATTCAGGAAAATAAAAAAAAGCACCCAAAAAATACATTATAAAAAATGAGAAAAAAATACTCAATTGGTTGTCAAAATAGTTGCCAAATAATTTCCCATCAATTAGCTAATTGATTAAATGACATGTAAGGGGTAGTTGAATTTATAATGAAACATCATATTTTATACAATATTATTGTATTTCTCATGAAAAAATCTTAATTTGTGAAGTAACTACAAACCAAAGTTTTCCGATAAATGTGATGAAGTAAAAAGTACAATATTTACCTCTGAAATTTGGTAAGGTAAATGTATAAAGTGGGATGAAAAGAAAAGTCCTTTCAAGTACCTAAAAAGAATCAGAATCAGAATTTAGTTTTATTGCCAAGTACATTTACATATACAAGGAACGTGACCTGGTGTTTTGGTGCAAAAACTAAAATATAATATATATATATAAAAAATATAGAAGCAATTTAAATATATAAAATGACAAAACAGAATATAAAGGACATAAAAAAGTATGTACACAAAGTGCAATAGAAGGACTGTATAGTTTTCAGTAATACAGTTCTTGAGTAAATGTACTTAGATACAATGCCATTACAGTAGCTACATCTATTATTTTTACACTCCTGAAAGAAAAGATTTTCCCAGTTAAAGAAAATAAATGCATTTGCAGGCGATCAGTTTGAACCAACTGTTTGCTGTAAACCACTCTCACTCAGGTTTGAAGCCACTTGACACATTCAGACCGACAATTTGAATAAAAAACAATGTACTGAAGCTGCTACAAGTGTCCTGACAGCCATAGCAGTAAAGCTCAAACACTTACCTCTGTTTAAACCAGATGACACTTACAGCAAATAGATTCTGAAGCAAACATATTGTCAGACACATCACATATCAACAGATTTAAAAGTGACAGCGTCCTGTAGTCATCTCTCGAGGCAGCAGAAGCTGCGAGTCTGTTCAGAACACGGGTGTTTTTGTTTTTATTGTCATATTTGTTCTGGATTGTAGTTCGAACCTTCAGTGAGGTGGATGCTCCTCAGTCCTGCTGTATGCTGCAACCCCGTAGTTGAGGTCTTGTCCCCTCTGTTGAAGGTCATTAAAGGGTTGATATAGCTGGGAGCTGCTTCCTGTCTCGAGCTGTTTGACACAATATGAATCGATCTGAATAAACAGAAATGTCAATCATGGCTTATTTTCTCCTAATAGCCACCAACTTCAGATAGAATAAATATCTGTTTCTGTTGTATTTATTAATGTTGACCCAAATAAAGATAAATAAATGTTAACCTACCTTTAAATTAGAACTTGCTTAAACTGTACTATCCATTTAGCTAAGAATAACAGCAGAACACATGTACCATGTTCCTTTAAAAAAAAAAAAAACAATGAAAGGGAGGAGGCTATTTCAGCTCGTTCTCACTCCAAACGCGACAAATAGCGCCGCTCTGAACACGACTGGACGGCGTCAGATGAGAACTGGTGGCGTTGTTATCATATGACCACGAGTAGCTGGAGGGCCCTGTGTCCACATGCGGACATGGATGGCATCACTTAAGAACCGAACAGATCACATGTGCATTAAACGCTGAAGGACAGTGTCAGGCCATTACGCTGTCGGTAACCACTTGATATCCTGTTTCCTGTGCTGTTGTGTAAACATAAGGGCCGTGCAGTGTCATCCCACCATGTGCATTTGTTGGCATCATCATAATGGCGTAGTGTAAACAGCTGACCCAGAAAGAGACCTAAAATATCATTAGTAGATGCAGAAGGTCACTGACAGAGCAGCACACACACACACACACACACAGTTACGCACAAACACACTTACAATTAGTTTTGACCTTTCTGTTTTTGACCATGTGCTGTCATTTATTGTATTACTTGTAATTTGTTGTATTATCTTCAGTGAGGTATTTCTTTATTTGAGTTTCTAACCTCCTCCGGCGACTTGTTTTTTTTCGGTGTTCTTTTTTACCTGCTTTCTGTTACTTTTTTAAATGGTGCAAATAAATAAAATGAATGAAAAATGAATGTGTTTGTTAGTTCCTGGTAGTTTTCTACACCACCTACAAATCGCTGTGAACAGCTGATAACCTGAACTGTCATGGCAGTATGCAGTGCCACTTACTGACGAAAATCTGCCTTATCGTATAATGACAGGTGAGGCGGGGAAGGTCCGATTACTTGGACGGGAGGGCGAGGGGTTATTGCAGGTCAAGAGGAGAGGCTGGATGTGGAAGTGAAGTGACCAGGACAGAAGAAAGACTTCCTCTCTGGTCTTACGTTTTGTCATCTTCGTAGTATTTTCTGTGATTAAGCAATCAGCTGCAGATCTGCAGTGAGCTGCAGTGAAGAGAGAGACAGAGAGGCAAAATGTGACATAAGTGTAAGAAAATTCAGTTTGAAGATCACCAAGGTAGAATAACTCCTAACAAACACAGTATATGCCCCACTGATAGTGGAGCCTCACTGCTTGGTGCAGTCAAATTAGTTTGAGATCAAGATTATTGAACTGAATAATTAAACTTGTGATGAATAAATTGGTGAAAAGACATTCCCGAAATGCACCTCAGTATGTACAGGAACTAAATGTATGCACATAATAAATTTCCCTGCTGTGTGCCCTCGTGTATTTTGGTGTTGTAGAAAGAATCCCTCAGTTATTAAAAAGATTGTGGATAAGAATCAGATTTGTCTCCAAATGTCTGTCTGCTGTAATTTCACCCAAAGAGAGTTTCTGCAAAAGATAAGAGTCTCTTATCTTTTCTGCTGTTATTCTCCAAATGCTTCTGTTTGAGCTGTCAAGACTTTAGGTCAAAGGTAGACAGAAATATTTTTAAATGGACGTGCATGCTTTAGTTTAGTTTGTACGTTTATATTCACTCATCATATATGATGTGGAGAAATCCTGGCATCAATGTGATTGACATAAGCAAGGAAGCAGAAGCAGGCATAAAGTCTTGTTCTGGTAAGCAAGTGGCATGGAAACTACCACAGTAGTAGATGTTCCTGATGGTTGATGAAACATGTCTGCCACCAAAAAGGAGATCAACTTCCAAGCACACCACACATCACACCAAATTCTCCCCTGTCAGCTGGATACTTTGTGATTGCAGTGGATCAGACCATCATGAATGGCAGATTTTGGCAACTTCTTTATACTGATATTGCAAAATACCACTGCCGCAACATCAGTTATCAAGCAGAACTGGGAGCAACTTTGGGATTCTTGCAGAGGTACATTTTCAAGATAAGTCCAGACAAGAGGACCAACGTGAAGAAGAAAGAATCCAAGAAACAGATTTCAATCAATCTCAAGGTTCCCAAGGACACACTGTCATTGAAGTATTATGTTCTACTAGAGTGCTGCATGGATGAGTTTTTTTTTCTTTTCTGTAGGCCAAACAGGAATTTAGCTTCACCCTTGACAGAAAGCCTATGGGATTTTTTTGTTGGATTTTGGATTATTGGAGACGATCTGTAAAGAACAAAAGTTAATGATACTTTCATAAGCAAGAAAATCTTCCCAAACACCACTTTTAATTTTCATGCGCAAATGCAGTCATCAGAAGTAAAAAGCTAACATTAAGCTGGAAATGAACTACACCACAGTTGTAGGACTTCTACAGTGCTTGATGACTTGATGACATTTTATTATCTCATTTAGCCACTTTGGAGGAATTCACAGACATATTTTATGTCCTAAAACCAAATGTGAAAGTCTCCTCAGCTTGTGTTATGAACAGACCTCATTTCAAGCATCTAACCAAAAACTCATTCAAAAGGCCCACTGACTTTGAGATAAGGGAACTTATTTCTGCACTTTAGGACTCATAACTGCAGCATTTTTGTCCACATGTAGTTTTTTATGAGGTCCCATCTCTTATTTTGGTTGCACGACCCGGAGCCATACACAAATCCAGCGAACGCTTTGTGTTTCACCATCTTGTGGAAACGTTGCTGCTGTGGCAGGTTGCAGTGTCTGCTGCTGTCTGCTGACAGCAACAGCAGATAAGGTTCTCTATAAAGTAATATATGCATATGAAAGCAATTTTTTAAAAAACTAAATGCATAGCTCAAGCATCTTCAGAAGATTTAGTTATGCATTTCCTTTTTTTTTTAAATCCTCTCTTCATCACAGACTGTTGATCAAACATGCTACTTGGACTTCGAACGGACACCAGAATACTTCAGATACCAAAATCTGCACATATGTGGATACCTTTTATAGAGATAACCTCACAGGCAGCACATTAATAACTCAAATCTAATCAAAAACTCACCATTTTAAGTTAGTTTGCATCTTACCTTGCATTTCTATTGTTTTGTACTATTTGCTAAAGTTGTTTCTTTTTTCTTTTCCTTTTTTTTTTTACACGTCAATTGAGTCGTGGCCATGATGAACAGTGTCGCTCACCAGAGACATGGCACACTTTCTTACTGTCTTTTTGTGCTGGTTGAGGCATTTTTCTGTTAAGTATCTGTGTAAATGAGGTTTGCAACATTATAGTGGAGGGATCACATGGTACTGCAGAGCGCTGATGGAGGGCTCCGAGAGCAAACACTCAGCGGATTCTAAGAAAGCAGGATCACCTGTATTCAATTACCAGCAGAGCAGCAAATGCTCTATAAGATGTCTGTCAATACTCATGCTTGTGCTTAAGAGGTGGATGTGTAGATTAGCATTTAGCCTAAGATTACATAGCGACAGAGTGCCTCGTTGTCTCGCTGTCAGAGAGCAGCTTTTCGTTCTGACAGGGAGCACTTCTGTCTTCGTGATTTAACTGTCGACCTCATGCTTTTCAGGGTAACTCAAACCTTTCACGTCAGGCGAGTGGCTCTTGCGTTACAGCAGAAAAACAGCAGTGACAGGACAGCGGTGACACAGATGTGATGATTATGATCTACAGGGACTGTCTCTGTCTCCATTTTCACACTGTTCCACAGTGCCGGGGCCTCGGTGGAATTCATGTCGAGATGACATGACAAAATGCTAACAACTGCTGATCATTGTCTCAGCAAATGCCTTCAGATATCCAAGATAACGCGGCTCCGGTGTCGATGCAAACGCCACCTCACGGAAAGAGATGCAGGTTGTCCCAGTGGACTTAATTTCCTTCACACTTCACTTTTCACCATCCAGCTGAGGCAAACATTGGAATAATAATCTTAGGATAACGCTTGTGATATTCTATATTGTTCCTTATGTAAACAAATCTCCAAAGCCCCAAACCAAAAATAAACGTATCTACCAACATGTCTTGTGTGTTTATTAAAGACAGACATATCTTATTCCTCCGTGCCTAAAAAGTATATAAAATTACGTGAATGCTTCAGAAAATGTTTTTAGGTTTTTTCCATTATCAGGGTAATCCAACTATTGTGTGTGCAGCACAACAGGAACCTCTAATTGGTAATTCGGCCTGAGGGCTGTTTGTTTTTGGGGGGTTTCTGTTGTCATATCAGTTTCAAAATAGGTTTAAATGTTACTGTTTGCTTTTTTCCATACATCAGATAAGAAAAAGTCAAATTTTAGAAAAAGCTAATTTAAAAAAGCATAAGAAAGAAACTGTAAAATACTGACAGATTTAGCAGCCAGTCCACAGAAAAACTAAGAAATAATGTCGTGGAGGTGAAAAATGACCCACATATGCAGTTTGTGTGGGAATAAATCACTGACCTGAGCAGGTGATGTTAAAATTACTCCACTGCCCAACAGTCATAAACCCCGTCAATAGGCGGGTTTCCATTACAGAGTTGCACAAAACATAAGTGATATTTTCAAAATATCATAAATATAAAATACAAATTGCGAGATGACTGCGTTTCCACTGAGGGATGTTTTGCAACTTCCCCTCTGTGGATAACATCAAAGAAGCGTGGTGATGGATATTCAAAACATTAGCAGCTTTATTTCTGCGTTATTAATGTAGTGTAGTGTAATGCGTGTTATGCGAGCGAAAATGGAAAGGCAAGCACCTTATACGTGGGAGCGGCCACATATGAGGGATTTCTGGGAGGTGATAGTCCACGGAGGAATTGTGGTTTCTCTTTTATCTGGAGCATCTGCCTCAGAAAAACTTCTTACCAAAACTTTTCACAATACTCATGCTGCTGTCGCTGGGGTCTCGCCTTCTTTCCTTTACAAAAACTCTGTATTTCGAACTATCAACATACAAATCAAAAAAAACCATCAGAATGACACACATAGAGATGAGGCTCTGAGAAAATAAAAAGCAGTGCCAAACAGAAGCAGACAACAAGAAACAAATCTGACGTAAAACAAAGAAATGAATCTCTGTCCCCTTTCACTCCGACTGGTTGACATGAAACACATCGCTTCAGCTGAAACCCTTCAGAGGGTCCCGCTTTGAACTTTTTATTCACAGAGGGTATTAGCTTTTCAAATTCAAGTCATACTTTCAACAACGAAGACAGCAGAGGCCAAACAGAGTGGCACTCAGCGGTTTGAAACAGCCTGCTGGTTTTGTTTGTCCTCTTGGACGACAATGCTGGTAATCACACAGTGTTTGCCTTCTACAAATGGAGAGTGTCCTGTCTCCGTCTCTGACGCTCCATCTCGTCTTGGTCCTGACAGCCAGAGCTTACAGGAAGCTTCTGTAAAGGCAAAGCCCAAATATCTGCAGCGTGCCAACATGTTTAGATTAGGGAATTCACCTGTAGCTGATCCATCCCAAGCCTCCGAGGTGTTTGGATTTTCTGGTGTCACACTGACGCGGGTCCTGCGTTATTACCGTCTGTTTGGTAAAAAGAAGATATTCAATTTTTCCTTGGGTGAAAAGGATTTCC